>NW_010145808.1:17387-19688 GCF_000699245.1 Pterocles gutturalis | reverse complement strand
TAATGCTCAGAGCCCAGGAGAGCCGGGGTCCCTGCCACGAGGTGGCACTGACACCCCACTCTGGCCCGTATGGCTGCAGTGCTGTGGGGGAGCTGCATGGGAGGGTGAATGCCCAAATGGAGCAAGGGGAGCCAGGGAGGGCCAGGCAGGCTGCTGGCCAGCCCTGCTTTGGCCAGACAGAAGGGTGACAGCTGGGCCGGACTCTGTCCACACAGAGCCATTGCCATGGCCTCTGCGCTGCCTGTGACAAACAGCTGCTGGTGGATCTAGCTGTAGCGCCCATCACCATGGCCTCTGAGCTGCCCAGCAGAAGTGGCCATTGGACACCTGTGGGCAGAGCAGGCACAGGGTGATCGGACAACCAGAGGCAGAGCAGGATGTAGCGAGCTGCTGCTCCTTCCCCCAGCAGCACTGAGCACCTCTACCATCGCCCTGCTCCGTCCCCAGTGGTGTCAGTCCTCCCCAGGGACTCCCCAGGACAAAGACCTGCCAGCCAGCACCTCCTTTCCCCATCCCCTCGCCATGACCCTCTACCAAAAATGAAGCAACTGTGCTACCCACAAAGTTCCCCAGCTGGAAAAAACCCAGGCTGGGGAGAAGAGGCTGCCCGGCCCCTGCACGAGGCTGTTGGGGGACCACCGCCTTCCTGATGCCGCTCATCAGCAGCCCTCCCTAATCGCTACCCACTGCCTAATGACAGTAATTAAGAAGAGCAAAGCTGCCTGAGGACTGGAAGCGCTGACAGAGTTGCGGGAGCCAGATGGTGTTCGCACTTAAGGAAAGATTTAAAAAAAAAAAAAAAAAGAAGAAAATAAATACCACTCAGCTTTGATCAGCCTCCCTTTCCTTCACTTAGTGTCAGGATCACTTTGGTCCACGGGTGCACTGGGGAGATGCTGAGATGTGGCACTGGCTGCCTTCTCCCCACCCCCATCCCCAGGTGTTGTAGGGTGCTGGGGGAGCTTTTTTTTGGGCACGGTGCCCACCTGGGTGCCCTGCACCAAGGGGGTTTCCTTGCCGCCTTTGTGGGCCAATGTTCTCCCCTGGGGCCACCCCCGCTGCTCCCCGCTTTGCTGGCTGTGCTCGGCGAGCATTTTCCCAGGGGGATAAGTGAGGGGGACAGCCAAAAACCTCCCCGAGGAGCTGTGGGAAGCGGGCAGCAGCTACACTGGCAGAAAGGGCTGCCCCTGTTTTCGGGAGGTGAAGGGACAGCCCCATACTTTCCCCAGCACCATGGAGCAAGGCCACCACCCCAGGGTTTGCAGGGGAGCACCCAAAACCTGACCATAGGGACCAAAGTGGTCAGGGAGGGACTGTGATGCTCTCGGCTTTCCCGGAGAAACCACACGTGCAGCCAAGCCCCTCCAAACGCTTTCACCCAGCCCCTTCCCCACGCCCTGGGGTGATGTCATCTGCCTCCAGAGCCACCTGCTAGGCTGCGGGTGCTCTGGGTCTGGGGAGTGATGCAGGGGATGTTAGGGGAACCCCCATCTTGCCCCCCATGGCCACTCTGAACACTCTCAGGGTGCCCTGTGCCTTTGCTTCCCTGTTGTATCCCGGGAATGCAGGGACAGGGATGGACAGGGAGGATGCTGAGCCTCATGAAGGAGGATGCTCAGCCTCGTGCCATGGCATCAGCCAGACCCTGCTCTGGGGATGCTCCAAAAGGAGGCTCCAAATCAGACAGAGGGCAAAACTGCACGTCCCCTGGGCTTCAGGGGGTGAAGTTTCCCCCCTCTCGTAGTGAGCTGGGCCATTTTAAACCCACTCTTTGTCCCAGTCCTAGCCAGCAAGGAGGGGAGAGCGCCACCGAGTGACACAAACCCCATCTGACACCTGAAGTGATAGTCAGCGACAGGCAGATTGTGCAGGGAGAAGGCAGCGACGGGCGGATTGTGCAGGGAGAGCCTCTGCACTCCTTCCGAGGCGCCGCCGTGACAGGGACTGACACTTCCAAGGGATGCAGGACCCTCCTCCTTCCCGGAGGCTGGCTGCCCCATCATTGTGCCCTTCCCGAAGGGCTGTGGAAGTGGGCATGGGGTGTGGACGACCCCCAAAAGTGAGGGTCTACTTTTGGACCCTTCCAAAAGGGATCAGCTGGGCAGCGAGTTGACCAGTGCCAGAGCTGGAGCACATGGTGCAGCCTGCCTTGCTACAAGCGCTTGTTGCATCCTCCCCTCTTCCACCTGCTTTATATTATTTCCCCTTTTCCCCCCCTTTTTCCAAACATAGTGCTGTGCTGAGAGCCCGGCATGCAGCCAGAGGGATGCAGAGGGAGAGGGGCACCTGGCAGGGGGGGGA
>NW_010145808.1:12911-17340 GCF_000699245.1 Pterocles gutturalis | reverse complement strand
CCGCCGCTCACTGGCTGCTGGCAGGAGCTATTCTGAGCCTGGATCGATGGGCAAGTGCGGGGGTTTGGGTGACAGCCATGGGAGGCGTGCTGGAAGGAGGGATGCGGGCAGGGAAGATCAGGTGGGATTTTTAAGGAGATTCCCCCACCCTTTCCTCCCCACCGTGCTGAAAGGTTTCAATGATGCAGATGTCTTTCTTGTTTCCTTCCCTACAGGGGTTGCAGTCTGACTGGGTCCTGCTACTCAGATGCTGCTTCCTGGTTTGAGAAGCACCAGCATTTCGCAGAATGGTGAAACTCTGGGATGAAGGCACCTGCAGTCAAAAGCTGTGGCCGAGACCAAGCTCAGGATGGCAATTTAAATAGGAGTTTGTGGTGGGGGTGACACTCAGAAGAGCATCATCTTCTTCCTCCAAAAAACCCTGCGATTCTTATTCTTTAGTAATAATAATATTTTTGTCAAGAATTGACAAGGCTGTTAATTCCTTAATGAAGTTAGGGTAATTTTGAAGCAGATACTTTAAACGCAGCACCGATAATTTTGAGTATCGGGTAAATTCAAGTATTTGAATACTTTTTTTTTTTTTTAGTGCTGTTTTCCCTAGCTAAGAGGTTCTCCTTCTCCGTGAGCATCCCCAGGGGTGAGATGCAGCGAGCATCCCCAGGCGTGTCTGCCAAGGACCACAGCCCGCATGGAGGGGACCCAGACCCCTTCCCCAGAGCAGAGCAGGGGCATAGAAGGGACAGCCATAGCTGGTCACCCTCGCTGGCCCCTCATGGCCATCATCACACTCCCCTGAAGGTGGTCCTGGCTTATTTGAGAGATGCTGGAAGCACTTCCCATTCCAAACAAGAGGGAGCATCATTTTTACGCTGGGCAATCCCATTGCAGGGGGGACAGCAAGGGCTGGAGCAGTGGATTGGGATGAGGGGGAAGGAGAGACCCGTCACCCACCTCCCAAGCCCCCCACAGCATCCCCACCAGACCCAGCCCCTGAGGCCTCAACCCCCTCCTGACAAATTCCCTCTTGTCTCTGCTCCCCCGCTCCTGCTAATATCAAAATAAAATCTACAAATGCTTCTGGGGCAACACATTTCCCAACGTATTCCCAGTAACAGTCTCTCTGGGTTTCTGGTTTGCTGTTCAGCTCCTCAATTATTTATCTCCACAAGGAAATAAGGAAACAAACTCAGTGAAGCAAACTTCATGCCCTGTAGTGACACTGTGAGTTATTAAAAAAAATAATGAAAATTCCCCAGTGAGTCACTTAAGATGTATTTAATCAGCTCTAACCACAGAGACGACAGTCATGACTAGCTGCCAACTGCCAGCATCGGCTGGGGAGGGCCAGTGGCAGGGCTGAATCCAAATCCTCCCATGGCATTTCCCAACAGTGATATTTGGGCAGACTCTTGCTGGTGGAGGGTAAACCCTGAATGTCCTTGTTTACAGTTTAGGGTGGTTGGGGGGGTAATTGTAAACTCCCCATCACCCACATACATGCCTGGGGTGGGGGAATGTGGGGATGCAGGGGATGTGGGAGGTTACAGAGACTGCGGTGGGATGTGGCGGATGGAAGGATGCGGGGGATGCAGGGGGATGCAGGGGGATGCAAAGGGATGCAGAGGGATGTGAGGGATGTGGTAGGAGGTAGGGGACGCAGGGCACACCGTGGGATGCAGTGGATGCAGCGATGCAGGAGATGGAAGGGATTGGGGGGATGCAGGAGGGGCAGAAGGTGTGGGGGGATGCCGACGTGCATGGGCACATTGTGCCAGGGGACTGCTGAGAGCCCTTTCCAGGGACTTGGAGAGCAGAGGGGGGGTGTGCCAGGTGAGTTCCTCAGGCACCCTAGTGCCCCGTTCCCAGAACTCCCCAGCCCACCTGAGCCCCATCCCAGCTTTGATGCCGAATGGCCATGGGGGGCAGCAGCAAAAGGGCCCCCTAAACACCACCTCCCCATGATAGTGGGTGTCCGTCACAACCAACCAGGTGCTGACCCCATGCTCAGGAGAGAACCCCTTGCCCGCTTTCTGTGGGACCCCCCTCCACCCGTCACCTCTCGCATCAAGGCCAGGACTCTCTGCTCACTCAAGAGGGACCCGCTGGGCCACGTCCCGTGTCCTCGCTCCTGGCCCAGAGAGTGGTGGGGGCAATGAGGGAGTTGGCTAAAGGCTATGCCAGGAGTGTCTACAGCCCAGTATGGGTGGGCTCCAGTAGAGAGAAACTGGGGCAGGGGGGAAACAGCGGGCCTGGGAGGTGTTAAGAGCATCTGATCTTTAGCTCATCCCTTGCTTCCAGCCCCAATCCAGAGCCATCCACAGCTAAAATGCTCATGCCTAAATTTTGAACTCAAACTTCTGTGTATGGCGGAAGGAGAAGTGCTGAAACCTGCCTTGCTTCAAGGGATGCTCCGATCCACCCTCCTCTCCCCCCTCAGGGCACCCACGAGGCCCAGCACAGACCCCCACTGTCACCCCAAAGCTCCCTGGCTCTGCACTTCCCAGCTCTCCCACCACTCCAGTCCCCTGCCCCCGGAGCCACTGGCCAGAAAATGCTCATTTGGGCAGCGCTTAACCCCTGGCTCCACTGCCCCTGGGGCCACGCACAGCCGGAGAGCTGCTCTCCTCGCCTGCCGCCAGCATGCTGGGCTCCGCTTCAGCCTGAACGCCAGGAAAAGCAAAGGGCATAATTTTAGGAGAAGCGTGTGAAATGTGTTCTGGCAGATCAGCCGAAGAGCTCTCCAGCAAAGGGAAAGCATTAACATTTGCAAAAGGTCCTTACAACAAAGCAAAAAATTCCCAGCAGGCAAATACAGATGTGGGGATGTGCAAGCCCAGGGATGCAGGCGGGGATGGGACAGGTCTGCTGGTTTGGGAACAGTCCTGAAGTGTCCCAGGAAGGAAACATCCCTGGGCAGGAGTGTTACGCTGGTGAGATGAAATGGTGGAAGCAATCAGAGCAGGAGGGACTGTCGGCTCCTGGCTGGGATCGACACTGCACAGAGGTGCAAGGGGATGGATTCAGACTTGTTTGTGACAGCATCTCCCCTGGGTCTGAGCTTTTCTATGCCAGCCCCTCTCCCCCACATGATGGATTCACAGAGAAAGCAAGGAAAAAAAACCCTGAAGCCTGCAGCCTGTGATTCATCCTTACTATATTTGCACATATTATTAGAAAGACGAAAATACAGCCAGAGCTGGAATTATCGATTTAGTAAGCAGGACTGCCTATTTCAGCATATACTGCTCTCCCAATAATTCTGACACTCCAGGACACCGACTTGTGCCCTCACCAGCATTAAGACCACACAGTCTGGTGATACATCTGGGTGGATATATTAAGCGAGCCAGTCCTCCAGGGACGGCAACGTTTGGATTCCTGGTGGTGCCCGCTCAGCACTCTGTGCCACCAGCCAGCACCCGCAAAGCTCTGCCTCGACATTCAGCCTCCTGCTAACATTCGTCCAGCTTCTGGAGATACATCGGCCCATGAAAGCCATAGGCAGGAGAGACTTGTTTGCTCTCTGCTTTGCAAACCTTCTCCATTCCTGGCAGGGAGCCTGTGCCAAGGGGGAAAGGGGAGGAGACCCTGAGCTTGCCGGCTCCATGCTGTAACTCGTCCCTTTGCCCCGAGCCCCCAGCTTTTTATGGACAAATTATTAACAAACCCAGCAAGGACTGAGTGCCTTCTTGAACCCAGGGGTCTCAGCAACCATGCCCCCCGCCAGCCCTCGTCCCCATGCCTGGCTGGTGGGCTCTGCACCCACCAGGGAGGGAAAGCAGCTGATGCCTTGCCCTGATACCTCTCTGTGCTACCCTATGTGAGGAGACCTGCTGCTGTCTGTGAGCCTGGGCAGCCTGTCCAAAGGCCATAGCATCCTCCTGCATGGGTTCGTCCTCCCCCCTGAACTGCTAGTTGCGGTCAAGTGGCCAGGGTACCTGCTGCAGTCTGCCTGCTTGGTTTGCTAAGAAACCAGATTCATTCAATATTTTGGGCTGCCTGTGAAAGATGTTTTCCAAGGTTTAACAAAACAGCAGGGGGCCACGTGACTTGAAGAAGAGCAAATAAACTACCAGGTACCAGGTACAGTTGCTGGTCTGCAGCATTTTGCTTGCAGAGCATCGGTGTGGGGAGTGGTGTGCACTTGCCCACTCCACGTGCAAAATCCAGCACAGAGTGGCCAGGCAGGCAGCACCAGATCCCAGCCGCCAAGCCAGACCTTGCCCTGCTGCCAGCGCAGGGCTGCCCCTCTTTGCCAGGCAGTGGGACAGGGAGGGAGATAGCAGGCTCCCATCCAGGAACAGCGGTCTGGTCCAGTGGTCAGTGGAGGGCCACAGAGCAATCCAGCAGCAAACCTGGCAAGACTTACTGAGTGTGTGCCCGCAGCCGCCCCACTGCACGGCCGGCGACCACCTTTTCACAGCAT
>NW_010145808.1:4762-12853 GCF_000699245.1 Pterocles gutturalis | reverse complement strand
CCTGCCGGAGCAGGAACACCTAGATCAGATCACACAGAAACGCATCCAGGCAGGCTTTGAATGTCTCCAGAGAAGGAGACTCCACAACCTCTCTGGGCAGCCTGTTCCAGTGCTCTGTCACCCTCACCGTGAAGAAGTTTTTTCTCATATTCAAGTGGAACCTCCTATGTTCCAGCTTGAACCCATTGCCCCTTGTCCTATCACTGGATGTCACAGAGAAGAGCCTGGCTCCATCCTCCTGACACTCACCCTTTACATATTTATAAACATTGATTAGGTTACCCCTCAGTCTCCTCTTTTCCAGGCTAAAGAGACCCAGCTCCCTCAGCCTTTCCTCATAAGGGAGATGCTCCATTCCCTTAATCATCTTTGGGGCTCTGCGCTGGACTCTCTCCAGCTGTTCTCTGTCCCTCTTGAACTGAGGGACACAGAACCGGACACAATATTCCAGATGCGGTCTCACCAGGGCAGAGTAGAGGGGGAGGAGAACCTCTCTCGACCTACTGACCACCCCCCTCCTGATACACCCCAGGATTCCACGGCAGCTCTCAGCCAAGGCGTGGGATCTGTGCTCATCACTCCCTGGTCAATCCCACTGCCGTCACCTCCCATACCAACAGCCAGCTTGCCCACCCCCTTCCTTGGATGCAGCCCCAGTGGGGCGAGCAGTGTGGTGACAGGCATTTTGGCAGCAGCGAGGTGATCCACGTGGCCAGGGTCTGCAGAGAACACATCTTCGCATGATGCTTTCCTCCTTTTGCTGGCGGTAAGTGAGAGTCACCACTTTTGGGGTGCAGATTTTCCAATTGCTCTGTCCCCAGGGAAGGAAAGGGAGGGCACAAGGGAGCCAGCTCTTGGGATTGTGTGTGGCAGGAGGCTCTGGGCCCCGATGTTTGTTGTGAGACGCTGGGAGACTCAACTTTGTGACTGGCAAAGTACTGGGTGACCCCAACCACTCACTGGAGAAGTGATGGCACCCCTATTTCTGTCTCTGGCCTCCTAGGGAACATGTGGGAGGTATTTTTATCCTCCTGCCGGCTCCCTTAGTCACCAGTGCTTGCTTTAAATGGGTCAAGAGGGAATAAAGATGCTGCAGCCCTTGCTCCTTTGCTGCCTGTCTTGACGCACATTTACCAGCAGCACCAATGCTCCCTCCTCTTGTTCTCCATCCTGGTCAAGTGCTGCCATGGACCTGGAGACCCAGGAGAGATCTCCCAGGCTCAGGCAGTGTCACCTGCAATTAACTCCTCATTAAAATCCCAGTGGCACGGCAACCCCACTGCAGAGATGCCACACGTCAGGACAACACGGGCTCTCTCCCGGGATGGCGGGGAGGAAGGTGGCTGCCCTGACAGTGGCAGAGGACGCGTGACAAGGCAGATGGATGCACACGGAAACTGTATCCAACCAGAGTGCCCAGACACAATGGTGCATGGAGGCAAGCTGTCTCTGGGGCATCAGGGGGCAAGTATGGCCCTGCTGAGCCCTTTTGGGAAGGGAATGAAAGGCCCAGGAGACCCCATGAGAGTTGCATGTCTTGCCAGCGAGGCCGCAGAGCAGATGTAGCACAGCACAACAGCGTTTGACATCAATGTCCCCGTAATGAAGGTGATCTTCCCGCGACAGGGTGCCGCTCAACACCACGAGTCCCAGCGCACTCCGCTGCACACATCTGCGCACCTCACCACTGCGGTGCCAGCACTGCGTTTCATGGACTTGCATTTGGTAACCACCCCGGGAACTGCAGGAAAGCTCAGAGGGTTCAGAGCTGGCGGTCTGCCTGAGCATCTTCCCCTGCCCTGACTCCAGCCCCCCTGCCCTGGTGCAGCCCGGCTGGCTCTGCCAGCACTGCATCCCTCTTCCAGTGATGACACTAGCTGGTCACCGGGCCAAGATATTTTAAATGGTTTGCTCATGAAGGGTGACAACGGAGCTCCACATCTGCCCACACCCAGCATTTTGAGGGTGTGATTTCCACTGCAGTCGCCTTTGTGGCTGACACCCGGTTTGGAGGGGACAGAGCTAGTCTCCAAGGTGACCTCAAGAGATGAGCAGGGGGACAGCCGCAGCACCAGGGGAGATTTGGGCCTAATCCTTGTGACATCTTATACCCAGTGAAAGAGGAAAACAGCAGGAGACAAGCTGGGTGCGGAGGGGGGGCGATGGCTGACAGAACCAGGCAGTTGCCTCCATCACACTTAAGGAAGTTCCTTTTCCTCCTGTCTGCTCAAATCTGTCCTCCCGCTGCACTCGCACGGAGCCATGCAGCAAGGCTGCCCCAGGGAAGAGGCAAGGGGAGGGGGACCGGCTGTTGGGAGATGTCCCGGAGAGGAGCCACAGCTCCAGGCACGCTGTGCAGATGGGGCTGCATCCCGCGGGGTGAGCTGGATGGGGAGTGGGGGGGCCATAGCCTGCCCAGGACCCCCACCACGTGCAGGGGCAGTGGGATGGGTGCTGGCAGCCTGGCTCACCCATTCCAGTGGGAAAGCATCTTTGCTGCAGGAGGAGACTGCAAAGTCCTCCCAGGCCACCAGCAGCCATCCCAGGGGGCCCTGGCAGAGTGCTACCCCCAGGCACCTCGAGGCAGGAGCCAGGCCTGTGGAAAGCCAAAAATTGGCATAAAGATTGTGAGACTAAAAAAAATTTTTTTAAAAATGGGAAAAGTGAAGTTTTGGGACTTTTCTTATTTCATCTCCCGCTTCTGAGCCTCCTCCAGGCTACGCTTGTTTTACCTTTGCGAGGCTTTTATCTGTGAGTTGGAGGACTAGAAACTTACTTCTTGCTAATGAAGGCAGAGCCCCACAGGCACTTGTGTGGGTGGAGAACCTTGCAGGGCTTTTGAGGCTCCAGCCCCTTCAGTTTCTAAAGCCATTCAGCCCAACTCACACGGCTGGAGAGGGATGAGAGGCACAAGAGTGGCAGTGAGGGCAGTACAGCTTGCAAAGGCATCTGACCCCCGAGGTAATGCCAGCACAACGGGAAAATGTCTCTGGCGATGATGTGGAAAATGGCAGAAGGGCCACTCAGGTGTTGCTAATTTTTAGGACTGAGCTTTTTTTGTCTTTGCAATTTGGCTGCCTGGCAAGGCATGACATTTCCTGGCCGCCCCTTCTCCCACTGGTCCTGCTGCCCACGGAGGGAAGGCTCCTGGTGGCCACTGTCACCACGCAGCCAACAAGCTCTTGTTCAGGGGTGAAGGACAACCTGGAAATGTGAGCTAAACACCTAAATGTGAGCTCCACGCTAAAACATCCCCTGTCCCTCTAAAGAACCCTTTGGTATGAGGCATCTCTGATGCACATACCACTTCCTGCTGCAGGATGGTGCAAGTGTCTGGGGTTTTCCCCTTCTCCTAAAGCATTGGAAGTACTCAAGCTGTGAACCCTCCCCATGAAATGGGGGTTCCAGCCTTCACTCAAGCAGAGCAAACTGGGGGAGAGACCTTCCATATTTTCAAAAGCCTAGCACTCTTCATCCTCCATGCCTCGCAGAATCAGGAGCCCAAGGTCTTGTCTCAGGCTCCTAAACTCCAAAGGAGAAGAAATCAGGAGATGCTTCTGGCCATGCTGTTCCCAGCAACCTGCCTGAGATAACGTGGCAGCTTTGGGGCACGGCAGGGAGCTGCTTCCTGAGGCTGCTTTTCTTTGCCCAGGGTTTGGTTCTCCCTTTCCCACCACACCCCAGGCAGGACCCAGAAAAAGGGACACTCTGGCCGAGCTCCTCTCCCGGCTCAGTGCACAGCAGCTTCCCCCTCCCCCGTGGTGCCAGGGCCAGCTGCTCCACTCGTGCCAGCTGCTCCATCCTTTGTAAGGATGGCAGCCAGGAGTTTTTACACCTATTTCGGACCTGGCCCAAGACTGCTGGGCTCTCCGTGCCACCGGCAGTAGTGGGGAAACTCATTGCTGGTGGATGCCAAGTGCTTTTCGCCTTGCATTTGCAATTACCTCTGTTGGTTGTGACAAATATTGGCGAGCTTTAAAAATTAGCAAGGCAGCTGCAACCCTGCACTTACAATCCTTGCTCCAGCATCCCTAACCTTGCATTTAAGCCCACCTGAAACCGGGGCATGAACATCATCATCCTCTGCCTGTGAAAGGCTGATAGCACACCCCGAAACACAGCACGGGGGGCAGAAAGCAAAGGCCAAGACCAACGCCAGCACCAGCAGGCGACCACCCAGGGTGTCCCCAGGCTCTCATCAGGTCCATCAGTGAGAGCCATGTTTGGGAGGACATTAGGGATATCTCTCTATGCAGCAGGTATTGGACTGTGAACTAGTCCTCCAACAGGAGCGATGGGCGAGGATTAACACCTTCCCTGCTTGAACGCAGCTCTCCCCACTGGGTTGCACACCTTCCCTGCCCACGGTATGTGAGCCAGTGCAGGCGAGGCTTCACTGTCCCCTCTGTCCACACCCCACCGATGGGATCCCACGTGGGTGGGTACGTGCCGTGGCCGCCTCAGCCTCTGAACTTGGGTGGTTGCAGAAGTGAGAGCAGACCTGTCACATCCTCCACCCTGAGCCTGCTCTGCTGCTTTGGCAAGTTTTCAGTGATGCTCGGCTTGCTCCAGCCTGTGACACTGCTATAGCCACCTACGTGTCACTGCCTGGATTTTCAGGTTTTCTCCTGTTCTTAATTTAGTCCTGGTCCTCCCATTGCACATTTTACCTCCTACCCTGTCCTTTATGGAGCTGCAAGTGGTTACTGAGCCCCACGTCTGGCCTCGACACTTCACAAACCTCACGTAGATCTTCAAAAGTAATTTGCTGGGAGTCAGTATCTTGCCTTTTTTTTCTTCTCTTCCCTGAGATTTTCCACAGATCCTCCTGCATCCTTGGTCACAGGAGTTTCTGCTGTCACCCATCCCTTGGTCCCTTGCCTCCTTGGGGTGGGTGCCCCAACATGATGCCCTTGTGTTTGCATTTTGAGTTTTCCTGGGCTGTGGCAATGAGGAGTGGGATGGAGGGGGTGGCTGAGGCTTGGCAGTGAAGACTTTACACCCTCGACTATCGCAGGTGATGAGCACTTACGTGGGTTCAAGGGAAGCCCAAACAAGCTCAGGAAAGAGAAACCCTTTGAGACATACCAAACCCTCATTAAACGCTTGCCCTCCTACTATCTTCTTGGCATCTCCCTTTTGTCGCTGTCAGAGATGCTTCCTGGGGCTGGACAACCCCATGGTCAGACCCTGCCTGCTCTTACCTTTCCTTCTGAGGGGCTCAAAGCCATGATGGCTTCAGCTGGCATCCTTTGGTGACAAACATAGGACTTGTTTCACCCAGAGCCCTGCTGCTGGTGGCATCTGTCCTCTCCCCGTGCTGGGATTTCGGGAAGTGGAAGGAAAAATGCTGTATCCAATAGGAGCACCAAGGTGACTCCCGATTGCCACAGTGAGGCTCCTACTGGCACAGCACAAGGATGGTTCTTACATGGGAAAAGTGGCATGCTTGATTTTTAGCCTCCCGAAAGACAGAGGCTTATTGCACAGCAAAATGTCACCAGGTTAATGACAGGAGACCTGAAGCAAATCCCTGATACTAATAGGATTGGGCCATCTTCAGCAGGTCTCATTCACAAAGGCGGATCATGCCAAAACGAAGCTGGCTCAAGAGCCCATAGCATCCCAGCGGGTGAAGGAGCTCTGCCTGTGGCCAGCCTTCTGACAGCAAAGCCCTCTCCCTCCTCTCTAATTCGGGGAAAAGAGACATCAAAGGGCAAGTGCATCCATCCCGGGACTGCTCTCGGGAAGCCAAGGGTGAGCAGAGCCTGTGGTCCACTGCTGGAGAGGAAAAGAGGCAGCTCAGCATGTGCCAGCATCCAGGGAAGGGCGGCCAGAGGAAGGTGGTGGTCCCAAAGGCAGCACATTGCTCTATGTGGAGGCAATGCGCGGGGGCAGCACATCCGCACCTCCACGTTTTCTTTACCTTCTCTCTCATTCTCGTCCTCTGACATGTGAAAAGCAAATGTGATCTGCTGGGTCCCCCATCCCTTCCCTGGTATTAGTTAAGGACCTTGCCTGCCCAGTCCTGCTCACGAGCCTTGCCCAATGACTGCCCGAAGCCCCTTGTCATGGTTTAGAAAGGCCACAGGGACAGTCCTTTGTTAAACACCTGGTGGGCTGAGGCAGGGACAGGGAGGGTTTCACTCACCACTTAGGGTCACGAGCAAGAAACCAACACAACTTGGGAAGAACAAAAAAAAATTGAATTTATTAACTATTTAGAACAAGAAGCAAGATACTGAGAGAGAGAAACCACATCTTAGAAAGGCACTTCTCCTCTACCCCTCCCTTCTTCCCAAAGCCCAGAGGCTTTGTTCTGTACCTTCTCCCACCCCCCCAGCAGTGCAGGGGTGCAGGGAATGGGGGGTGCTCCTTCCTCCTCAGGGGAGGGCTCCTCACAGTCTTTCCAGGCTCCAGCGTGGGGCCCCTTCTCACGTGACTTCTCAAACTTCTCCCTTCTCAAACTACTCCAGCATGAGTCCTTTTCCACACAGGGACACAGTCCCCCTACAATTGCCTGGCTACGGCGTGGGCTTCTCCATAATTCCTACATGGGGTCCTCCATGGCTGCATCTTCTCATGGGCTGCACCAAGGGACAAACCGTGCGTCACCATGAATCTTCACCACGCTGCAGGAGAAATTCCGGGGGTGCTTCTCTCCTTCTTGCCCTCTCTCTTCTTCTCTGACCGGAGTGTCGTGCAGAGCCCACTTCTCTCTCTGCTGCAGGTTCTCTCCCTGTCTCCTGAGAAAACTGACTCTTGGGCAAGCCATGGCAGAGGCTTGGATGTGGCAGGTTGGCTTACAGGAGAAGCCAGGCAGGCAGCTGGATGGCTGGGCTGGTCCACCCGAGCTGGGTCCTGCCTGAGGCCGTGCCAGCCCTATTGTGCCGTGCCCCCTCTTCAATATGTTATGCGCAGAGGCACCGACTGGCTCAGCCCTGGCCTGGGGTGGGTCCAGCCTGAAGCTGGGGAAACTTCCAGCAGTTTCTCACAGGGGTAGAGCGGTGGTACTCCTTCCCCCACTCCCCCTCCCAGTTACTAAACCCTTGGAGCCAGGGGGTGGGAGTGAACTCTCAGCAGTTACTTACAGGGGCCCCCACTGCAGCCCCTCCCTTGCTGCCAGCAGAGCTGGAGTCCAGGGAAACCTTGCTTACAGGAGCCATTACTGTGGCCCCTCCCTGATACCAGACCCCCCCACAAAACCACAACACCCCTCTTTCTCAAGACACATCCCTGATTGCTTTTTCACCCCTTTGCACTTCAAGCAGGGGGGCAGAAGTGGGAAGTCTGGGGCCAGCCGGTGCTAGACAAGGGTTACTGGGAGAGGAGGGGGTTGCTGAGCCCCTCCATGTCCCCGCTGGAGGACCCTGTCCCCCAGCACAAAGCAGAGCAGGTGGAGGAGGAGGTGGATGTGCTCCTGCTGCCCATGTCCCAGTAGCCATCCTGTTTGTCCTTGTAGAAGAAAAGGAGATTTCAGCCGCTTGCTGGGAGGTTTGTAGACATTGGGCAGTCCTCCTCGGATGCCAGCCGGCTCCTGGCCAGCCTCCCTGATGCACAGGTGGATCAGCTGCTCCAGCCACTCCAGCAGCCTTGCTCGCCGGGGCTCTCCTGGCCAGGGCACGTCCACCTGCATTCTCCCCAAGATGGCCACCAGCACCGGGGCATGCAGCACGCGCCTGCACCCCTCTCCCACGCATGGACATGTGTACCGCTCTGCTCTGCCTGGCATTTCTGTGCATGTGCGTGCCCACACACCTGCAGCCCCCTACCATGCATTGACACACATGCACATACGTGCACCCCCCACATGCACGTGCACCTACATCCCCCACCACACGCTCAGACACGCACACACACCCCACACACACATTGACATGGCTACGTCCCATTCCAAGGTCTGCATTTCCCATGCCTACCCCGGTTTGCCAGTGCTTACACCTTGCTGCAACCCCACGCACGGTTACAGCCCCCTAGCCCAGCCCCGTGCTGGGCAGGGTGACGAGACCCCGCATGTCCCCTGGTGCCCGGGGGTGAGAGGAGGGGCAGCTGGTTTGCACAGAGGCATCCTGCCATGCTGGCTGTGCCCTG
>NW_010145808.1:0-4686 GCF_000699245.1 Pterocles gutturalis | reverse complement strand
GCCCGGCCCCCCTCCCGGGGGAGAGCCCCTCCCCGCTGCTGCCGGTCTGCCCGCCGGGACAGCACGCCCCATGCTGCTCCTGGCCATATGGCCTCCTCCCGTCGACCCTGCCTTGGCCACCGGCACAAGCGCCCTCACTCATTCCCCTGGCAAATGCCAGCAGCTCGCTCTGCCACCACCACCATCTCAGATCCTGAAGTGCAAGGTGAAAGCGCTGGGTCCCTTTTCCTGCCTGGTTTTTATTGCTTCACGGTTGGCAAAAGCAGCCCAGGGCTGGCCCCGCTGCCCCTGCCTGCTCTGCAATGAACCCCCCTTTACACACAGCAGTCTCCCCCAGCCCCAGGGATGCCCCACCTGGGGACGGCTGCTCTCATCCCTTCTCTGTTTGGGTGTGTTTTGCCCTAAATTATTACAGTTTGAACCAGTGCCTTGCATGAGGGGTGGCCAAGAGCGAGAGTGGTTGATGGGAGGAGGAGGAGGAGGCAGGGGGAGCACGGTCAGGGATGCTGCAGCACTGCTAGGTCAGCCGGGCTGTGCACCACCACCTCCCGGTGTGCTGATATTGCCCTTTAATGCTGGAAAAAGCTGTCGGAAATTTACTTTAAATAGAAGGCAGAGGATGTTCTGGCTCCCCCCAGGACAGCAGTGGGGACCAGCCGCTCAAGCCCAGCTAGGGATGGGGGTTTGTGGCTGGGCTGTTCCTGCTTTCCTCACACGCACCAGTGAGGGGACAGTTTCGAATCCAGCATCCTGCCGGCTGCTCTGAAGCTCAGATGAGTGCAAAGGTAGCTGCAAAGACCCCGCACCCACCCAGGCAACTCTCCAGGCAGCACCAGCAAAGACCCCGGGGCCAGCTAGATGCCAGGTACCAAGTGCCTGCGCGGGGGAAGCATTTGCCACTGTGGCCCCAGCCATCAGCAAAGTCTTTGGGATTAGTTCTATATGCAAAGTCCATATGCAGCCAGCACCCTGAGGGTCACAGCCGATGCTCAGAGGTCTCCATGGCTGTGTGTGGGGACACAGCTACCATCTAACAGCGGCGACTGAGTGAGCTCGGGCTGCCAGCCCAAATCCTGCTTGCCCATACCATAGCATAAATTAAAAATAAGCCCTTGCTTTGAGCTGATTTTCTCCTGATTCTTCTGGGTGTCGTTTGGGTTTGAATGCAGCAGCCTTTGGGAAGGTGGGAGCTTGCAAATCTCGACTTTTGAATGTTTGCAATTATGATCGTAATGGTAAAGTCACATATGTTTCTGTGTTTTCTGTAAGCCATTATGAGGCACAATTGCTCTTTTACAGCCATTTTACAGCCAGAGCATCAAGCACAGGCAGGGGAGTAAAGCCCTTGTGCACATTGGGGTGGAAATAGGGTGGTTGGGTGCCTCTCCAGGCTCTGTCACCGCATCCCTGTCCCATCCCCCCTCACCCCTGTGCTTTTAACTTTCCCCTTTTTTTCCCTCTGTCACCAACACAAGAAGCCCAGGCTCTCCTTTGGGTTCCCTCGTCTGTTGAGCCCATGAGGATATGTGGAGTGGAGCAGCATCTTACTGCACATTAGCCCAGCACCCGACCTTGGGGATCCCTTACCCCAGTCCTAGACAGCGAGTCTGGGAAAACTCAGGGCTTCCCAGAGGGATGCTGATGTCCAAACAAATTTCTCCCACACTGAATACAAATGCAAGGAGATCCTCTTCCCAGGTTGGAAAAGCAACAGCTTCAGTAGCCGAAGTTTTTGAGGGGAGCAGGTTTCTCTGGAGTGTCCC
The DNA here is from genome assembly GCF_000699245.1 of Pterocles gutturalis. Lineage (NCBI taxonomy): Eukaryota > Metazoa > Chordata > Aves > Pterocliformes > Pteroclidae > Pterocles > Pterocles gutturalis. The sequence continues at coordinate 2,923 of NW_010145808.1, read as the reverse complement.
AGAGAACGGTGGGAGGCATGGGGGATGCCAGTGCCCCATGTACTCCCAGGGATGGTGGCAGGAGCTGTGCCTCCAGGCAGGGGATGGCGTTGCAGTGTGTGCTGGAAGCTTGTCCAGACAGCCTTCCTTCATCTTCAGGTCTTCCCAGCTGACAATGTTGGGCCATTAGCTGCTAATTTGTAAGCCACAAAACCCTCTTCAGCAGCCGTCCTGGGCACACAGGAGCCCTCCTGCCCCAGCACAGCCCTTCAGTGTGGGGCACCCACCCCACAGCAGCATCCTTTCCTCTCCTCTGTTCACCCCTCGGCCCAGGGCCAGCTTGATCTTGCATGGCAAAAATCACTTTTAGGGGCAAATGTCTCTGATTCCCCAGCTCTAGAAGGGGCTCCCTGGGTAGCTCTGGGGTTCTGATGACCCACCACTGGCTTTTCCTGGGAGCTGATTACACCCCAAAGCCTCCTGCACTCAGGGATGCTCCTGTGGCTTTGCTTCCCATTGGTGATAGAGACTGCTCACTCTTCTTCCCCCTCCTCCTCTTCCTCCTCCTCCTCCTTGGGCAGGGGCCTGGCAGCTCTGCCTGGCTTGCACCCCTGCGATCAGCAAGGATCTGGATCTGTCAGATCTCCTCTAGATGGCCATCCCTTGCCAGAAACAATCTGTTTATAGCGTCAGTGCTCAGCATATCCCTCCCCGCTCCATGTTGAACTGCCTGTATCCTCTTTCTGCAGGCACAGACACCCTTCTGGAGTCCGGGTGGCATTGTCACCACAGGGGATATTTCCATGACATCCTTCAAGGCTCATGGCCAAAGCCTACCGGAGCTCCTCTCCCAAATCCCTATCCCCAGAAGCGCCTGCGGTTGTTGCAGGCATGTCCTCTGCTTTTTCACCGGAGGTTCCTGCCAACCTGAATTTTCCTACCGGTCCTGCCACTGATTCACGGGGATGTGAGCGGTGTGGGTGCTGGGCTATAGGATTTCCCTCCCACAGCCCCCTCCCTTTTGGGATGCAGCTAGTGGCTGCGTTGCTTATTTGACGAAGACAAGCTGACAGCTCAGCGAGGCTGCAGGCTGCAGCCCCCGGTGCCAGCACCACACTGAGCCAGCCCCCGTGGGGTCTTGCCCTGTGCACAGGGGGTGTGCTAGAGGGGTGCTGCTCCACACCGCGCCCTTGGGTTTGGTTTCCTTCCGGGTTGATGCACCCGGTTAATGCCCTGTGAGCGGCTCTCCCTCCCTCTTGCTCCCAGAGACCCTCTAAATCAACTGCTTCACACTCAGTGAATATCTTCTCCCCCTTAAAACCATTCCCTGTCTCACAGGTCACACAAAGCAACCATTTTCCAGCAAAATCCCTGATTTTGGCCAGTTTTTTGCTCTGCCTGCTAACAGCCTGCTAAAGCCTCTGGGACCCTGGGGCAGCTCTGTCTGCACACATGTCGGGAGCTATCGCCCTGCGCCTGGGAAATGACTGCTGGCATTACCTGGGCAGCCAGAAAACTTTGCTTGCGCAGCTTCTCTCAAGGCCAACACCGCTGTTGGCTATTAACACTAACGACCCCCATGTCTGCAACTTCCAGCTGGTGGGGCATTTCATCAGAGAGCCCCTCTGAGATTTGGGGAAAGCATGGCTTTTGGAGACACACAGTTTTCTTCTGCCTCACTGGCTTTTTATCTCTTTCAAGAAGCTCTAGAGGCTACAAGCTACCTTACCTAATGGATCTCTATTAGGTTGCAGCACTGGGGGCCAATCGGACGTGTCCTGGGCTCCAGCTGCTCTCCTTTTCCATGTTTTCAGCATCTTTGGTTTTTGCCAGCCTCCAGATGGGAAGTGGCCGGGGGCCTGCAGGGCCCAGTCTTGGTGACTGAGGAGAGGATTTTTTATCCCCTAAATCCCTCCTGCAGCAAAACATGGCAGCGTTTCACCCTCACGGGGAAGGAAGCTGTTTGTGCAAAGCTCTCGCCCAAAACATGGTGTTGCCGTGATGTGTGGGGAGGATGACAATGGCATGTTTCATTCCCCTGCGCAGTGTGTGGCATGGCACTCTCCCACCCGAGCAGCTCGCAATGGCCAGCTCCGGCCCCATGTGCCCGCAGGAGGCTGCCCAAGCCTCCAGCTGCAGCGGTATCTCTGCAGGAGCCCCTCATCAGTGTGAGACACTCAGCCTGCCACCCGCGGTGGGGCAGGTAAGGGATGCGTCCTGGGGACAGGCTAGTCCACGGGGCTTCAGCGTTGGCCCAAAGGAGGCACCCATTGGAGGGAGCTGGGCCTCCATGACCCATTTAATCCCACCCCCATTATTACAATGTCTATTTGTATCACTGCTTGCCCAGGACTGGGGTTTCCTGTATCGACACTGTGCAGCCCAGAGGCAGCCCCGTTCCCCAGGCTGGGGTACCGCCAGGGCATGTGCCAAGGGCAGGATGAGGCTCTATCCAGTCTCGTTCTGCTGGAGCATGGAGGGAGGAGTGATTTGGAGGGAGACAGTGGTGATGCCAGATTTGCTGCTCTTCCCTGGGGCAGGAGTGGGACTGTCCGGAGAGGACGAGGCTGCAGCCACAGGTTTCACGTGTTTGTACCCTTGTCCCTGGCTGCACAATATACTGGTGCTGGGCAAGGAGCTCGATGGTGCCTCAGTTTCCTCCACCCTGCTCTTGCTGCAACAGCCCCAGAGCAGGGAAAGCAAATCCTGCCCTTCTGGGGAGAGACCTGGCAGTAAGGATTAAGATCATCTTCATGGGTGGCACCAGCCAGAGAGCAGAGCAGTGGGTGCACAGGACTTCAAATCCCAAACAAGGCTTGCCAATAAATCACCATGGCTCTGAGGAGAACTTGTTTCTGGGGGTGCATCCCCTCTGTGCACATCTCCCCTTGGGCAATGCTCTGATGTTCACAGGGAGCCGGGGCTGCTGCTCCCCCCCCCTTCC
>NW_010145807.1:0-459 GCF_000699245.1 Pterocles gutturalis | reverse complement strand
GGTTGCTGTGCCCTGGGGCTCCCAAAATGCAGCCACCCTGGGCTGCCCCTGTGCAAATGGCTTCCGTTCTGTTTTCCGCATGTGGGTCATGCAGAGCTGAGCTTTACTCCAGACATACCACAGACTTCCTCAGCACTACAGCGCTGCTGAAATGATTCTCAGGTTTTTTTAAATACAAACAAAATGTGTTTTCTTCATAGTCCCCCTTATACAAATTCATTGTTTTGCCTAAAATATTCTGCCAGATGATTTCCCCAGATGCTGACAACTGGCATGGAAAATTTGAGATTGAATTGGATTAACAATAAGCACTTGTGTAAAGGGAATTTATCATCTACACACACATGTGCGCGCGCACGTGTGTGTGTCTGTGCAAGCCTGATGTGCGTAGTTGTTATAGTAGATGAAGCTGAAGGGAGGAAATTAAATTAAAATTAAAGCCATGTTCTTTGAATGACA
>NW_010145806.1:0-11578 GCF_000699245.1 Pterocles gutturalis | reverse complement strand
ATATTTAAGCAAATGGATTTCCTGGAGAACTATGAAAGTAGTTGATTTTTTTCCCCTTTGATTTCTCTTGTTTCTCATTAGGGTTTGTTTTTTGGGGAAGAGGGTTTTTGTGAACTGTTGAGATTTCCAGTTCAGCATTGTTTAAAGGATGTGGAGGAAAAAAAAAAGAAAAAAAAAAAAAGAAGAAAAATAAACAAAAAACATTAAAATCTTTGTGATGTACAAAACCTGTAAATAGTCAAAGATACTTTCTCTTTTCTAACAACAAATTATTTCTGTCACTTTATATTCAAAAATAAAGAAACCTACCACAGAATATCAGGGTTAAAAAAAAATCAGAACCCATAATCAGAACATTTTCTTGGTTGTCTTTTTTTCATTTTGGTCTTAACTTGGAGAATGCCTGGTAATTTTGCTGTATCTGTGGTGTTTTATAAACCTGAAATGGGAATGAGTTGAAATTAGGAATACAATGTCACCTGAGAGGGGCTCTTCCCCTGGTGTTTATTAGTAGCTGTGTGTTGAGCCTAGTGTCTTGGCATTACCTGGTGAGAGTGGATGAAGGAATAGTTTCTAATACCTTTCGCATTCAAGAAGCACAACTACATGCTGAGGCAGAGGCGTGGATGGGAGAGTGCCTCCATGGGTTGAATCTGCCTTTACACCACCTGGAAACTGTCTGGGGGCTGCATGTTGAAGTCCACCATGAAGCTGCTGATAACACTGCTAAACAACCTGTAGGATTTTGGAGCTGTCTTGAACCCCTCCTGTCAGACCAGCAAGTGACGAGGCATTGGCATATTGCCTTCATAAATCAAAGCCCAAGTTGGGGCTATAGAGGAGGACAGGGTGGCAAAGATGGTAGGGAAGTCTCCAATTATGTCAGTTCTGCTTGCCACCAACCATTAATCGTGACTCCCAAGACTACAGGGAAGTTGGGGGAAGAAGTAAGACCGGATCTTTGCAGAGGTTACCCTGGTCCAACCAATGGAAAAGGCCAAAGAGGTTATTTATAAAGAAATTCTAAGAAGTGGCAGATTTTGGAAACACAGAGCAGTGGGTTACCTTTAATGGTGAGAGGGCAGTCAGCTATTTTTAAGGGAGCTAAAAATAAAGAAAATGGACTAGTTGAGGTAGTCAGAGGATGTTGGACTACATGCGGGGTGCAATTAAAAGGGTGCAACACAGCAGAAACACTCAGACGCAGCAAGCCAGATTCAGAAAAGGAAAAGCAATGTTCAGCTGAGGAAGCTCATAACAGCTGACAGAAATTAAACATTAGTAAATACGGATAATTGATAAAGGGAACAAAATTATGAGCCAGGGAAAGAAAATCCCTGGCTAGTAGATGTAAAGGTAAAGAGAATTATATATACATAAACAAATATATATATAGAATCCTAAAAAAGATGCTAAGTACTAACTGTGAAAGGTAAGTCAATAATAGCACAGGAGGCACTGAAAGGCTCAATACTCAGTTTTTATATGAAGCTGGAGAGACAGTGGGTAACGTCAGCACTGCTGTTCATCACCAAAGGAAGAGGGACGTTATCTAAGACCCAACTGGGTGCTTTTCTGAGGGATGCAGCATGGGGCATCAGCTCCAGGCTTCCACTGCCACAACTCTGTGTCCCTTGCGGTACCTGCCCTCTGCTCTTATCAGCTGTAAGCCACTGGGCTTGCGGCAGTGAAATGACTCAGCTCTCAGCTGCTCATATGGATGGTCTTGTGACAGTGGTTCTTCCCAACCTCAAAATCCACCAAAATAGTGACCTTAGTGATACCAGCAGGCAAAAAACAAAAGAAGTTATATCGGGGTTTTGTTTTCCAGTCTCAACTGATGTGCTTTAGCCACTAAAGCAGAGGTACTCACCCTTGTGTTTCTGAGTTCAAAACAGCACCATTTTGACAGGGATTTTTTTTTTTTTTTTTTTTTTTTTTTGACAGTGGCTTAGTGCAAAAATGAAATGTGATTGTTTGGGGACAATTCCAACAGAACCTAATTTTTTTTTTAAGAAAACAAAACTCTGTTTTCCAGGTCTGGGACAGAGTTGCATTAACTCCTGCTCAAATGCAGGACACAGCCATCAAAACTGGCTAACTTCCAACACATAGCTGAAATATTGTAGAGGTCATTCAAACTTTAGCTCTTGTCCTAGGTTCATCTGCTAAAGGGGGGTATTTAACTAGATTTCACTTGCTAGCCAGAACTAAGTCTTGGCTGGAGGTGCAGGCAAAATGTGAACAGTTTGAAAGTTTAAACAGTTTCATGCTTTTTACCTTTTCAAAACAGGAAGATTTTCCACTTATTCAATACTGTTTATAGCAATTGTTAATTGACAAGTTCTGTTTTGAAAAAAATAAATGTTTGCCAATTTAGTTTCGGGTTTGAAAATATTCACCTTTTGGCCAAACTGTGCACTTAAAAACTGCTAATAGAGTAAAGACAATCCAAACAGGAAACCAAAAGGAGTGTGTGAGTGAAAAGCAAAGATAATAATCAAAAGGGATTGAAAAAGTATGCAAACATTAGAAAAATATTTCTCATGAGGTTTTTATTTCTGTAAATTTCACTGGAATAAAATCCAACCAGAACTTTTCAAATGGCTCAACTGACAGTGCTTTACCTGAAGTGAATGATTTTTAAGAAGACTGGAGATGTTATCAGGGAAGAAGATAGTGACCAAAAAATCGGGTTCTCTCTCTGAATTTCCCAGATGCACAACAACAGGCTGGAACTGGAAAGAGATTGATTAGTTTTCCTATGCAGATTTTTTTTGCTTTCACTTCAGACAGAATCTGGTGGCCAAGGACTAGCGATGGAAAAATGGGTAAAAATAATGGGGGGAATAATCACATTATCACTAGCCTTATAATACTCGTTTGACAAATATAGGCTTTCTCTGATGTTATCAGAACTCACTGGCCCATTTGTTCTTTAAAGAGCCAAGGTTTACAGAAAAGCTTTTAAACACAGCACAGGAAGACAATGCTAGAAAAGAGCTATTCACTGCTCCATCCAGGGTCTGCTACCCTTGCCACGCAGGTGGGGATGTGCCTCCCTGACTTCAGGTGTCTACCAGGGGACATCTCCAAGCCTCCTTCCTTGGTCATGGCACAGCAGGAGGCATTTCTCAAACATAAGCTACACTGGCCTAAAGCCAGTGTCTGAGGCACACCTTCCCTCAGATGAGCATTGCTCTTGGTAATTGCCCAGATGATTGGCACTGATGTGTGTACGTATATGTGTGTGTAAGCATGCACGTGTGTGTGTGTAGGGGCTTATCTAAGCTTTAGGGGTTGAAAACTCAGCTATATGCTTAGGTTTTCACTAAAACCAGTTGGCTTTTAGACTCAGTCCAGTCAATGGACTCTAGAGAAGGATTTACATCATCTCTGAACAGATACCTCTTTTGGCTCAGACAAATCTCCCACCAAACTCATTGCCTGGGCAGGTTTCTGCTGGGAGTCTGGACCCATGAACATGTTCACTGGAAGACAGCTAAGAGTGGGTCAGCCAAAGCCCACTGCTGATGTTTAAGTTAAGGTGGCAGGGGTGACTGGGGGATAAATGCTTCCCTTACCAATGAGTTGTGCTGAATGCCAGGCCCTGAGGTGGGACTGGATTCCCTCCTGGGCCAACTTCTCTGCTGCTGGGTGATGGAAAATGTCAGGCACAGCGGAGGCGAGGGCTGAGTGGTGTGAAAACAGAGCAGAAGGAAGTGCAATGAGGTCTACTGTCTGAGGCATCTCTCAATGACAGATCAATAAGCAGCAAAAGGAGTCAGAAAATAATGTGCGTGTTTGGTGAAAAAAATGTAGCTGGAATCAAAGCTACTTATGAGTGTGACTGACATTGCCTTCAATACATCAAGGAGATCCTTGCACATCTGTTTCAAAACACGGCCACTCTGCCATCCTTCACGACCTAATTTTGGACCCTCCTGGCAGCAATGTAAGTGCAGCTGTAGCTGGGAAGGAGCTTTGCTTCTGCACCTGCCTTGGGGACCAGCTCTCCTCTGCTGGGAGCAGCACCACTTGGGGGTGACCCTCAGAAAACGCTGCCAAATGGACTCAGCTCACCATGAGTGGGCAGGTTTCCTGGCTGTGTCCCTCAGTGCGACTGGGTGAGCTGCCCTCCATCTCTGTAAGTGCTCAGATCTACTCAGATCTTTTCAACATTAACCCTAAGATATGCAGAAATCTGGTTGCTCCAGTAAAGGTCCTGTGCCAGATCCCACATTCTCCTGTGTGGGGGATGAAACCACTCTGTCATATGTCATCAGTGAAATTCACAGAGCAAAAGGATCCCTTTCTGTCCCAGGAAGACAAGCAAAAGTTTAGCAAGCAATTAAATCGTGGTAGCATCCTCCCCAACCTCTGCTATCCTGGTCTGCCCTCTTCCTTGAATGGCCTGCGGGATCTGAGTCCTTCAGTCTTCATTACTCTCAAATTAAGAAGGCTTATTAGAGGACCCTAAAGCAGAAATCATCACTGTGGTGCCTTGCATAGGATAAAGCCTTAATGGGAGGGGGAAACTAGGATTCTGCAGGAAGATCAGTTGGTGTAAGAAGTACTCACTGCTTTGAGTCAGGACCGAAAAAGCTGAATGAGGCTTGACAGACAGCTGTGATGTTGTGTTTCCCCTCCCTTTCCCTCATCTTCTGCCCCATGCGATGTAAATAAAGCACTGTACAAGTGGAGGGCTTAAGGTCACTGTGTATTGCTCAGCAGCGTTAGCTGCACAGGGGTGTTTTCCGTATCTAAATCCTGGTGAGACATCTTCCTGGATGGTGTAACATTGGCACAAATGTCTGCAAGCCCACGAAGGACTTATGCTTGAATATGGTTGTGTTCAGTCAGAGACTGGATCTTGACTGATTTAGTGGTCAGCAGGGCCATAGGAAAAATGCATTCAAATGCATGATGTCCCATGACAATGGGACCAGAGTCACCCAGAGGGGGCTGCACTGGCTTCCTTCTGCTCTCACAGGAAAGCTGTGCTCAGCATTGTGTCCTCTGACTCAATTAGCTACAAGCATGTTCAAACATGATAACGTTGTATAGCATAGAAAAGGACAGTGTCCTGGACCAGTTCCAGATTGTATAATTAATTTCTCCTTATCTAAAAATTCTACCTGTAATTTTCAATGGGTATGGTTGGATTTTTTAATATTTTCCCAACTATGGCTTCAAACCACCAACTTCTTTTTTTTTTTCTTTCTTTTATCTCCTCTGACTTCTTAAATATCTTGCAGCTCCTTTATATACATGTATGCATGTCTATTTATATTCCTCTTATTATCTTTTGCGTTGTTCCAGCAAAAAAAGCTGTAACTCACTTTGCCTATATTATGCAATTGTGCGATATACTATATAGGGCTATATGCAATAATGTCCTGCTAAGAAAATGTAAAAGAAAGATTGCACATCCACATATTGATGTGCACCCTGAATACCCCACACTATCTAAACCTCCCAAAGACTGACTGCTTATTACTGCATAGCGTTCCCTGCACCAGCTATCTGAATGCTGCTCTTTATTCAGTAATCAATCAGCCACATACTCAGTACTGCACGTGCATTTGGATATGTCTGAGCTCAGGAGATGCAATCAGCAAAAGCTTATTCTGTGAGACAATACCTATTCTTTGCAGATATGTTCTCTAATTAACAATGTGGAGGAAAATGTCTGTCCCAAAAGTACCAAAAAGTTACTGCACAATCCTTGTTTTAGTGCCTGACTGAAGGACTGCTGTGCAGATTTTCTTGGTTAAACCCTACCCAGGGGAACTCTCTGCTGTAGACCATTCATAAGCCTGGGTGACCTCAGCAGCCTGGACATGGGAAAGGTGTTCTGCCCAGCTCAGTGTAGCTAATCTAGCCAACACTAAAACTTTTACATTAGCAGATTTGCTTTGTGAGTGATAGTGTTAAACATTTTCTAGTGAAGGGAAGCCTTGTTTGACTGCAAGATGACACATGCCCAGAAAGCAGTGTTTGCTTGAGCTGTGAGGCTGCTCTCCCAGAGCAATTAGATGTGTGTTTCTGTACATCCTTTTTCCACCTCTCCTATCAGGCTGTGATAACCTGAGTACCTAGGTACCACTGGCTGTGGGAGGTTAGTGCATTTTAGTGGTGAGTAAAGTGGTCTCTGTGTGCAAGTCTTGTCACACAGGATTTGACTTTTAGCTGGCAGAATTGCCAATAACCCTTTTGCAAGCACAGTAGGTTCTTAGGCTTGCCGCTCATCTGACAGTGTGTTTCCAGTGGCACAGCAGTTCCTGCCACCAGGCAGCTGTGGGTGGGAGGGTTGTTCAGTACAGCTGTGGAGTGCAGAAATAGCCTCCATGCCTGGCTTCCTTAGAATGTGGCCAGCATTGAGACAACAGTCTCACAGTGACATGATTGCTAGTGCTGGGAACAAACAGCTTTAAGCATGTCAACCAAGCCCTGTCTCCTCTTCTGTGTGCATCACATTGGGAAGGAGGCTGTAGCTTTTCTCTTCACCTCCTCAATGTTTCCGCTGCTCTGCTCACACCCACGCAGATGGGAGGTAGTGATGCTCATGGCCAGGCGGATCTCCCGCTCCCTCAGCTCAGTAATACGGCAATCTGAATGTGTGTTGTTCTCCGTGACTGGATGTCTGAGCCAATTCCTCAGTCAGCAGCACCTGTGTAACTAACATGGCATTTTGACGGATATCCAGCCCTCACCAGCTAAGCTGTTTCAACACCCTGTCATCATGTGTTGCCAGGTGGTTGTAAAACAAAAAGAGGTGTGCCGATCCAAACAGAAGGATAAACATGAGGAGGGGAAAAAAGGAACAGTGTAATTAATGAGGAGTTCAGAAATCATAGAGGTCCAGTGAAGGGCAATTCTGAAGCAAGAGGGGCTGAGGAGCTGTCAGGGGGTGAGCAAGGATCTGATACATGGAGAGACTAGGGATGCTGGAGACTGAAGTCAAGGTAATAAACAGGTAGATGATGAATGATCAAGAACAGGCCAACAGACACTCCAAGTCAGCCTGGTACAAGAGAGGAAGTCTTAAAGGCTACATGCTTTTCCTTTTATAGATTAAAGGCACTTACATTTCTCACCCTGAACTTAATCAGTCCCTGGGATTTGCTCTTGTTGCATACATCAAATATATATAATGAAACAGATTTTGTGGAAAGTCTGGCAGGTATTTATTCACAGCACGGCTCCTGGGCAATGCCTTTAGACAGACTTACAGCTCTTCTCCCCATCACTCCAGCTGGCTGGAGTTCTCATTGTTCAAAACACCCCTCAGAGAAGAACAAATTAATCAATTCCCACCTGTCCAGACCAAAACCACTGTCACAGACCAGTACAAGGGCTAATAAATTTACAGATTAGACATTTATATAGGAGTGCTGTAACCCAACAAGTAGTTTGAACTTGGTTGAAATTTACCAAGGGCATGATTAGAAGCATAAACTAATCTCTGGCAGGGACATGAAGACCTTAGAGGATTACACAGTTACAGATAGTGTAGGGCTCAGGTAGGGGAGAGAAACTATTACATCTCCCATTGGTGCATCTTAGGCCATGGCAAAGACAAGTTGCAAGAGAAGGACGGTCTCTGCTCTGAGGGATTGCTCAGCCTAAAGCAGACACCTAAAGCAGGCTGGCTGCTGGTAGCAGCAAACAACATGAACATCAGCATCTCTGTTATGGCTTTTTCACCACAAAGTCCCTGGGAGGACACAGCCAGCGTCGGTGATGAGATTTGACACTGTTGACATTAGCAAGAGCATGTTGTGGGTACTCTTGGGTGCTGGACCACCCAGTAGGACCCTCCATGTCTCTTGGATAAGTTCTTGACAGGGGCAGGCAGTGGGTATGCTGTGACCACAGATTATCTTGCTGCTGAGTGGTCAGGAAGGTAGAGAAGCTGCCAGCACACAGGTGAAATGGTTGAGAAAGGGGTCTCTACTCTGGACCCGTAAGACATCTCTCCTGCCTCTTCTCCAGCTAGTAGCCTGCGTCTCCTCTGGCAGTCTTGGTGTGCCAGCAGCTTTTCACCGTGTCTGCTGTCTCATAGGCAGACTTCACAGGGCAGGGACTAGTTCTCCTCTGTGTTTACATAGGATTTAGCAGGTAGAGATTTTGGTCTGTAGTGAGGTCGCTTCCAAAGGTACACCATAGTACAGACGCAATGGTAGCCTCTTGAAAAAAACCAATATGGGTTAGCCACCTACATGACATCTGTAAGTACTCGAGCAGGGACTCAGTCCCTGGTGAGGCTTCTGTCTTCCAGTGGAAGAAAAGCAGAACTCAGAAGGGCAAGCTGAAGCTTTCAGGAACAAATAGCCATGTGAAACCACATGGGCACTCTGTGAAATTAATCCCAAATCAAAAGCAAATTCATGGAGCGGGTTAGCAACTAGAGGCAGCTCTGCATGGGAATTCCCTGCTCTTGGGAGTAACGTAGGATCCATCCTGCTGGCAGGATATAACTGCGATCAGCTGGTGAGTGCCAGAGCTGGTTTCCTCTTTGGATGGATTTAGATATTTTGCTGGGACTCTTGTACTGTTCTTTACACCTAGAGTTCAACTGCTTTGCTTTGTTAAATGATGAGGTGTCCTGAATAGAGACAGTGGGAGATAAGAATATTTCACAGGGAACTATCACCTGACATTGTATCCCATGGCACTGCTCTTCTTGTGACAGGCATGGAGGGAACATGAGCCATTTCCACAGTCTCCTGTATCCTTCTGGAGGCATGTGAAAGCAGGTTTGTGCTCATGGAGAGCTGCAGCAGGCCCAGTGCAAACAGACCCAGCCTGATGACTGGTTTTATCTGCCATGTACATGAACGACCTAGCCTCAGTTATAAAAGTGAGGGGTCCACGGATGTGCAGGAGGCAAAGCCGGTAGGGGGAAGAGGTCACATCTTTTCTAGAGAGGGTGCAAAGGGGCCTTAAGACACACATGCACTTCAACATTGCTGCTTTCAAACCCAAAGAAGTACCTGTGTGCCTGAAAATCTCTGTTGTCACCAGAGAAGAAGGCACTGTAACATGGGAGTATAAGTGACTCCTCAGTGAAAGATATTGGGGTCTCTCTTTGTTAATGTGACATTCAGTTAATTTATTAAAAGACTTAAGAGCACATCGAGCCTGTAAACAAAAATAACAACTAGACATAAAGTCAGGCTAGCAAACAAAAGTTGGACAGTGGGTGTCCAACTTTCAGTTGGGACAGAGTCATCTTTCTGCAGAGTAGCTGGTGTGAGGCTGTTCTGGATTTGTGCTGAGAAGAAGGCTGATAACATACTGATGTTAATAGTTGTTGCCAGGACAGTCAAGGACTTTTCAGCTTCCCTGCTGTGCCAGTGTCTGTAGAGGCAGGAGAAGCTAGGAGGGAGCATAGCCCACAATTACAGGCTTAGGATTCGACCTTAGGTTTAGGATTGAGACCCAAATTGGGCAATAGTATATTCCATACCACGCATGTCATGCCCAGTATATGGATGAGGATCTGTCAGGAACCTCTCTTTTTTGGTTGGCTCTCTTGCTCTCAGACTCTTGGGCTCTTCTGTTTTCTGTGACTGTGGTTTCAGGATTCAATCTGCTCCAGGATCATCACCTGGTTATTGGACAGTGAGTAGTTTCACTGTATATCACTCATTTGTACATATTACTATTATTATTATAATTACTATTTTCAATTTTATTGTAGTTTATTTATTAAATTGTTCTTATCTCAATCGATGAGTCTCTTTTCCCTTTATCCCTTTAATTGTCTCCCCCATTCCCTGGAGGGGGGAGGGTGAGCAAGTGGCTACATGTCATTTGCTGCTGCTAGCTGGGTCAAACCAAGACTGTGGTAAAAGGAAGTTCTTCTGGTCACCAGACTGTTCCTCGTTCGCCAAACTTGTCCTTTCTGGCCACTTTGGCCACTGGGCTGTTTGCAGTAGGTGGAGAATCTTGTTTCATGCCATGAGGGACTGATTTACTTCTCCAGACACAGAGCAGCATTAGCAACATTGTGGGTGTCCTGGAAAAGGAGGTGCAATCTTCTGTTTCTCTTAGGTAGGTACCTCTGAGGGGCATCACAGACATCTAACCTGGATACGGTGGCAGAAGTGTTTTACTAGTCAGCCTTTCCAGTTCCTTTCCAAATCTGTTTGCACTGCCCTTGGACCCTTGATCATGCTGTGATTTCTTCACTGGCAAGCTGTGTTTTAAGCCAGACCCATGCTCAGCATTCTATTTTGAACTCTGTTGAGGTAATTTGTCTTTATACAAACATGTCATGGTCACTTTTTCCACATGGTCTCATTTAGTGGTTGTGACACAGCTAATTCTTTCTCATTTCTCTAGCAAGTTAACAGTTTGTCCCTCCTTTTAGAGAGGTCTGCTGTGTCTCCTGGCACATAGTTTTTTTGTAGCAAATTCAGTATTAACTTTGGATCCAGAAACTTTTCAGATGGTGGCAGAGTTCCTGTTCAAGAATCTCTGAAATGCTGAATCTCATAAAGTGCTACCAGATATTTTGATCTATGCTAAAACAGATTACTTGAATCAGGTAGGACTTAATCTATCCAGTACTCTGTCATTTGTATGGATTTCTCTTTTACCTTATTTGACTCTGCATTGATGAGCATGCTTGAAATGACACATTGAAGAGAAACACACAGATGAATCACTACTCACTAGAAATGCACCCAAAGCTTCTTAGTAAGAAAACCCCCATGATTTTTTTTTACTTTCATTACCTGCATTCCTTGTTGTGCAACAGCTCACTTCATAGAAATTACAGTAATTTTCTCTCATCTCACTCAGTCTGAACAGTGTCTGGACCATGGACAATCAGGAATCTCTCGGAACTCCACGGACACTTTGGCAATTTGTCTTTAGACTTTTTGTAGATGCCATAGTTTGACAGCCTTTCCAACGGCCCCTTTTCTGTGATCTCACACTAGCTAACACTTTGGCCTGTTAATCATGAAAAAGTGGTCTTTGACAACTTATTTTACTTCCCCAAAGCTTTTCCTCTTGCCAGTTAAGTTCACAGAATCACAGAAGGGCTGAGGTAGGAAGGGACCTCTGGAGGTCATCTTGTCCAACCCTCCACTGCTCAAGCAGGATCACCTAGAGCTGGTTGCCTGTTGCCTGGGACCACATCCAGATGGCTTTTGAATATCTCCAAGGTGGGAGACTCTGCAGCCTCTCTGGGTAACCTGTGCCCATGGCTCAGTCACCCTCACAGTTGTCATGGTTTATAAAGCCACAGGGACAGTTTTTGCTAAACACCTGGCGGGCTGAGGCAGGGACAGGGAGGGTTTCACTGACCACTTAGGGTCACAGGCAAGAAACCGACACTACTTGTGAAGAACAAAAAAACAATTGAATTTATTAACTATTTACAACAAGAAGCAAGATACTGAGAGAGAGAAAACCACATCTTAGAAAGGCGCTTCTCCTCTCCCCCCCCCTTCTTCCCAAATCCCAAAGGTTTTGTTCTGTACCTTCTCCCCCCTCCCGGCGGCAGAGGAGGGGCAGGGAATGGGGGGTGCAGGGCTCCTCACAGTCTTTCCCAGCTCCA
>NW_010145805.1:0-2265 GCF_000699245.1 Pterocles gutturalis | reverse complement strand
GACTACAGTGTGAGGACTTCTGAGAGGGGTGAATTTTTGGGCTGTTCTCAGGAAAATCACTGCTCATGTGTCTTAGCCCAGTGTGTTTGTTGCACCTGGTATTCCCAGTACAAGAGTCTGGACACTTTCTCTGACTGAATTTTGGAATTTCTGCCTGTCAAAGGAGCTGAGAGCCTCTACCTCATGGCAGATGCAGTACATCAGTGATCAGGGCAGCTGCCTCCCTTCAGGTTCTTACTGGGTTAATAGGGAAGGCTGTGTAGATGCAGCCATGTAGTCGTTAGAAACCCTTCTCCATGCAAGGCAGCAATTTTTATGCCAGTTCTGCAATGCCTGCGAGAACTTGGCCCATGCAATTGAAGTCTCCTAGGAGGGACAGCAACAGAGTAAGTGTAGTGTCCCTGGGGCTGGAGAACAGGATGTTGCAGAGGACAGTGAAAAAGGTTTGAGGCAGAGGATGTAAGTGAAACAGAGGTTCATTCTGTGAAGCAGGAGAGCGTACATCTAACATCACATTTGAGATTACTTGCTTTCCTCTGACCCTTCCCAATAGGAAAATAATCAGTGATGAGTCTCTGTCTAAGGACAACAGAAACAAAAGCAATAGGAAAAAAGAGCAGGAAAAGAAAGGTCTTCTTCAAGCTGGGAGAGGATGAAGAAGCTAATCAACAGCTCAGAGAAAGGGGTAGCAGGAAACAAAAAGTGTGCTGAGTGAAAGTGTTAATAGTATATGGTAAGGAGGAAGGTACAAAGGAAATAGAACTGAAGTGCAGCTGTACTGAAGAGACTGGCACCTACATGTTATAGAGATATCTTGGGACAATGCATATGAATAAAATTCAGCTTATACAGCAAACTGACACAATTTTATATAGAACTGAATCCTTCTCAGATACATTTTTACTGTAATGAAAACATACAATTCATATGTAGTCTGTAGTGCTGTTAAAGAAGCTTGTGTGTGCTTAAGTGACAGTAATTAGGTGTAAATTAAGCAAGGAGGGAATTAAATTCCTTAAGAAACTACTCTTTCCTCTGACAGGTATACAAAAGATCTTTTGACTACACAGCTTTGCTCTATCTGTTGATAGTACCATGAGAAGAAGTGAAGACTTTCTGGGAGTGTATACAAGAGATCTTGTATGTTTGGTCTTACCCTGGTAATCTCATCAACTGCAGAACTTCTTGCCATTGTAGGCTCTGGCAGGTTGTGTTCAAGAGGTTTCCTGTCTGCCCGCTGTGGTGTACTGCGGCATGAGTGGTTGTAAAGAGAGCTGTACTCTCTCAAGTCACTTGGTTTATTTTAGCTATCCCCCAGCGACTGTAAGCTTTGCTCTGATGCTTAACAGCAGAAATGCTCTTGATCAATGAGCTCTTCTCTTTTGGTAGGAGTTGTGGGAAATGTAACTTTTTAATTTTGCTGGTTTTTGCTTTATAGTGGCTACTATTAGCCTGAACTGGAGAAGAAGTTCCTTATGTAGGACAGAATGTGTATGCATCTGTGTAAGCAGGTCCCCACTCTGAAGAGCTGAACAGCCAGAGGAAGTATTATTGCTCTCTCCCCTGCCCTCAAGACAGACTGAGGCACACGAGGTTGTTACTTGTTGAGGGTTGAGCTGGGAAGCTTCAGCAACCTTAGCAATCAACCCAGTATCCTGAGTTTCAGTCTGGGGCTTTAACAAGGGCGGTCATCCTGCTTGATTTATTAAGGTGGTGTAAGACTGTTGAGTTTTGCATGGTCTAGGAGTGAGGGTAAGTGAAAATGCAGGGCATTTTAGGAGAAGGCAGGAAGAAAGGAAGGCAATAAGATTAAATAAAAAATAATTACTAAATTCTGCTCTCAAGTATCAACTGGCATTCTTCTTTTCTTCTTGCCACAGGGCCATGTGTCCTAGTGTCTTTTTTTCCAAGTAGTAAGGTAGGTGGTAAGTGGAATACTTACCTACTGAACACCAGTTTAAATCATTTTCAGTCTGCTTTTAGCTGTTGAGAAGTGGAGCATGCGGTCTTGAGATACTTTCTGCAAGTTTATTCATTCAGGGCCTGTTGAGTGAAGAAAAAACCCACCAGTTCACTGTGGTATCCTCTAACTACATGGTCGAGTTCATGGACCACTGGGGTGAACACAAGTAACACCTTCAACCTGAAGTCAAATTAACTTAACTAAAATCAGTTAAGTCTAACCAATTTAACTAAAAAGCAGTTAGTGGTAGTTTAAAGCTCTACCAAATGTGAGTCTTAAGATGTTCAATTTTCACCATACTT
>NW_010145804.1:32187-43000 GCF_000699245.1 Pterocles gutturalis | reverse complement strand
GGGAGAGGCAGGAGAGGAGGGGGCGAGGGAGGGCTGAGAGGAGGGAAGTCGCCTTCGCTCTCTCACTGAGGGGAGACGAGCCCCAGCTCTGCGCTTGCTCGGGAACAAGGTGGTTCTCCCCTGCCGCGCTTCCCGCACTCAGCTCAGCTGCCAGTCCTCTGGGAAACAAAACCTACTATCGTCCTAATCTTTATCTAACTGATCATACACATGGTTACTGTGTGCAGTTTTTGTAATACTTGCTCAAGTTTCCGTTCCCCTCCTTGTAAAGAGCCGTCTAGGAGGGAGCAGGATGCTCTGAGGCAGGACTTTGCCGGCTCCCCGCTCCAGCCTGTGGGCAGGCCGCTGTGTTTCAGCCGCATACAGCAAATACTGACAACTGTCTCCTGCAGAAGTTTCACTCTTTAAAGGTACTGCACCCGTATAAGCCGCACTCCTCTGTACATACCAACAGGAAAAAAAATGCTTCTGACCTGTCTCTATGGCCACAAGCGTTCAGTGATAGACAGCATTCTGCAAAGGCACATCTGCCCAACTCAGAGACCTTGTACACAACGTACACTTTCCTCCGCTGTATAATGAGGAACCGCAAAGACAACTGCAGACACTGTTCAGGGTCAGTAGACACAGATAATGCAAAGCATACATCCGTACATTTACAATAAGTTATCCATCAACTTCTGAACCATACAGACTGACCTGCCTGCTGTAGATCTTGCTTTATTTATTCAGCAAGGTGACAAGATCCTTAGGGAGACACAAGAGCAGGGCTGCCCCATGAGGGTGGACAAACCAACAGCCAAGGGTCATCCCAGTCCAAGCAATGCCCTCAGCAACAGGGCCTCATCCCACAGGGTCCACGCACAGTGGGCAGGGCCAAGTGCTGGCAACAGCAGACACCAGCAGCCCCAGAGAAGCTGAGGTGAGGAGCCAGGTCCATCTGGGAAGGCACAACATAGGCACAGGGTTCATCCAGCAGGCAGGGCCAGAAAGAGGACTGCAGGCAAGCTACCTACAATATAGGCTCAAGGTATAGCCAGAATACAGTGCTGAAGACAGGGATACCTACAGCATAGCTCAGGCAAAGACCTAAATTGAGCCCTCCTTACACTTAAATGAAAGTTCTGGGCAGAGGGTGCTCCCAGGTGAGGCTGTTCATGGCAACTAAGGTTGATAGGTGCACTGAGGGCCCTGGCACAGCCTTACACAGCTGCTTTTAAATTTTAAAACTTGTTGGACCAAAAACAGTTGTTCAAGTGTCTCATCCTCTCCATTTCTCTTTTGCCTTTGTGATCTCAATAGCAAAGTTATCTGTCACACTGGAATCCAAACCAGTAGTGTTTAATCTCCCTCCTGCATAGAAGCAGCGACTGGGATTTACTATATGGTCCCTTTTCTGCATCATCTGGAGAGTAAGAGAGAGCATAGATGCTATATTTAATTTTCTGTCCTTTTTTTTAGAGCAAGGAGTTACTTAGGAGTTGCAGAGACTAAACTGTAGTTTTTGTTCTTGAAAATAGATTCAACAACAATCTCATATTTCTACTGCAGTCAGTTGAAGCAACTGAATAGTCAGCACCTTTGAATAAAAGCAGGTCAGTTAGATGGCTAAATGTAGATTTGAAGTCAGACTTTCAGAAGAGTTCAATACCCATTTTATTCCTTAAATTACTCTTAGAATATGACATCTGAGCATCATACAATGCTACACACATCAACGTGACTAACATCTGTCACATACATGTCTTTCATCTTCTTTCCAGAGTGAATCCACATGTTGATCCATTTTGGTTTACAAATGTGTAATAAACAAAAACATTTTGGTAGGTTTGTTGTAGGGGAGGCCAGGCTGAGGAAGGAAGTTGCTCTTTTTTTCCAGGAGACTTTCTTGGCATCTTGGCCTAGATTCTAAGGAACTCTTCCCTGCAAATACAAATCCTTACCAAGTGTGGTTGTTTTATCAGAGGCACAAAAGCTGTTGACCATAACCTTTACAGCAGAATTAAAATAAACCAAGAGCCTGGGCTACCTTCATGACAAGATCTGGGGCAAAGGTTTGTCCTGTCCAAGAGGCAGCAAGAACAGGATGGTTGCCTGTACCAGTCTGTCCTGTAGGGACCACTGTGGGCACAGGTTTTCCACCAAATCCATGATATACCTGCAGCCAGACACAGGACTAGCTTGAAGAGACCCAACCTGATTACACTTGCAGCCTACACTCCTCTTAGGGAAATCTCTTTCTGGGTGTGCTTTAACTAGAGGTCCAGGTTCTTTCTTTTGCTCAACTGTAACCCTAACTCTACCCCTTAAAATAAAACTAAGCAGAAGCTGAGTCTTGGACCAGGCCACTTAACCAGTGCCCATGGCAAAAATTTCCCAGGCCAAGTCCTTGCAGCCTAGACTTCCCCTTCAAACCCTTTCTAGCTCCCCACCAGTTGGAGCTCAAGGTCTCTCTCTTTCTTACAGCTCTAACACTAACCCTGAGAGCAAGCTTAATCTTATGCTAAGCCACAGCCCAGAGTCCCCAGCCAGTGCCCACACCAAAACATTCTCACAGCTATGTTCTCTTCACAGTCCACTGTTTCCTTGGGCACTTTCCATTTTAAGCTCCCCTCCAGCTGCAGCTCTAGGGTGTCCCTGTCCAAATGCCCACCTTAACACTGACACAGATCCTTAGACCAGGACCCCCAGCCAGTGCCCTCAATAAAATGTTCTCTCTGCAGATCTTCTCTACCCCAGACCCTTTCTTTTCGAATCTTCTTTCTAGCTCCACTCCAGCTGCAGCTCCAGACCCTCTCTTTCTCTTAACCCTCACACCATAGCCATATGCTGGGCTTTGGCCATGGCCTCCAGCCAGTGCCCACACCAGGAAGTCCCTGTAGCCAAGTTCTCCTCACAGCCTACACTTCCCTGGGACAGTCACTTTCTAGCCCCAAGCCAGCTGCAGCTCTTGGCTCTTACTTTCTGTCAACCAAAACCCCAAACCTCACCTTAAATCTGACGGTTATATTGAGCCTTAGACCAGGCCCCTCAGCCAGTGCCTCTACCTAGATGTTTTTGCAGCTAAGTTATCTCAGTGGCCAAGCCTTTTCACTAGCAGGTGCTTTTAAGCTTCCCTTCAAACTAGAGCTCTAGGGTCTCTCTTTCTCTCCACTTTAATTCTCATGTGAAACCATATGCTGAGACCAAGCCCCCCAGCAAGTGCCCATGCCAAGAACTCCTCCTAGACATGTTCTCTTTGCAACCTACTGCTTCCTTTTGCAGCCTCTTTCACATTTCCCCCAACTGTAGCTCTTGGCTTTCTCCTTTTCTCAGCCATAACCACAAGCACAGGGTGAGCCTTAGACCAGGACACCTCACCAGTGCCCACACCAAAAAGTTTCCCCTTCCAAGTTCCCTCTGAAGCTCCTTTGTAACTCCATTCCAGCTGTTGCAGCAGGTTCTCCTTCCCTCAACCATAATCCTAACTGTAACCCTAATCCTTACTGGAGGCTCTGCCTTGGACGTGGATCCCTTCCAGCACTGACACCAAAAACTTCTCTTTGTAGCCATGTTGTCTTGGCAGCCTGCCCTTTCCTTTGGTGGCCTCTTTGGAGCTCTCCCCACTCCAACACAGGCTGATTGTGTTCAGAGAGCGCTCACAGCCCGGGTCTTCTCTTTGTTCTTTATGCCTTATGGACATTTTTGTGCACGTGTGAGGGAGGTTTTTATTCATACAGCCTGGCATAACACGAAGGTTATATTTCAGTCCATTAAGAGTTTTTTTTATACCATAGCACTGTGAGTATATGTTGCAGTCAGCAGTCATGGTTCATGTGCAGTATTGGGAGATGAAAGACCTTCTGGGACAGTACTGAAAAAATTCAGAGCTAAGACCAAACCTGGTACAGTGTTGCCTGTAATGCCTACAGAGAGATATCTCTTGGGCAGTGGATCTCCACAACTATATTCAAGCTGCATTGCCAGCAAAACTGCTTGTTTCACCTCACAGATAACCTGTAAGCAAACTAACTTAGATGCTGCCATGATGGTCCAGGCACTGGCAGGATAATTAGGGGGCCAAATTATGACAGTACAACCTCTTCTGAGGTAGCAGTGGGTCCTTAGCTGGGTCTTCACAGTCTACTAGGTTTCAGGGTTGGTAAGAACACTTATGAAAGTAGAAGAGGAGATTAATCCTCTGATTTCCTGCACATTTCAAATCCCAAGTGGCATTTCCTGCTTTAAAGAATCCACACCCGCCCCCCCAGACATACAAGTGTTTCAGACTCCTTCAGTGTGTCCAGAGTTTTTTGATGACTGAATGTAAAGCTTTTGCACTCCACAGGGACTAAACAGGGGAGCACATTCAGGGAGAATTCACAGTGCTTGGAAACGTTACTAAATAGATGTGATATGACCAGTGGACTAAGCTGAACACAAAACACGCTCTGACTCCGATGAAGTAGTTTATTGTCCTTCACGGAACTGAGAGTATTTGGAATCTCCAGTGGAGACTGAAAGGAAGATCCTCCAGGCTTCTAACAAGTTGCAAGATAAGCTTGGGGAAAGCTATTTTTTTGTTTTGTCCTGTCTGCTTCAGGTTTTTTCTGCCATTGGTACTAAAATTTCTGCTTTGTCCTACTTCTGGTGCAAGATGCTCTCAGTTGAAAGCAGGTGGACATGGGAGAGGGAAGAAGAGAGAATGATCTAGCAAGACTGTGCTAATGAACAGCTTTCCTTGCTTGACTTCATCAGTAGTTGGAACAAATTAAAAGAAGGGTGCGAGCTCCCTTGAATTTCCCAGGATTAACCACGACTAGCAAGCTCGTTTTTAAAATCTATTTGCTGGTTTTGATCCTTGCGGCAGTACTTCATTTAGCTTTATTGTTTAAACATAACACTTTCTAATTTGTTACTTTATTCCAGTACTTAGGTGAATTACTTGCTTTTTGTTTCACTGGTCATCAAGAGCAATTCTGGTGTATTAGGGTGCCTAATATTAAGGAAAGGGATATAACATAGCTTGTAAGTGAGGCTTTGCCTAGCTACTGGAAGGTAATACTTCCCTTTACAATTATTTTCTGCAGCTGCAAAGAACAGAAGGCCCACAGAGTTTCCCTGGGCCAACTGCCATAGAAACTAATTTCAGCTAAGGCAGTCTCATAAATTGTTCCATTACTCTATAAATTGGTCTGGATACATGTCACTTCAAGCCAAGCTGGGTTACTTTAAATCTAGACTGTAGTTCTAAAATACTGCCACTTTTTTAAAGAACACGTCTCGAAGACATGATGAAAGTAAATAATATCTGAAGAGAGTTAATCTTCTACGAGAGAATGAAATCTACAAGGAAATCAAGTTATTAACCGTTTTACTGGAATTACATAATGACCAGACCAAATATTTTGGAGACAAAGCATTTCCTTCACTTGTAAAACAGAACAGGAAAAATAGAAAACTGGTATCTATAAACCATTTAAAATACAGACACCTTAATTGCTCTGTATTCAGAAGAACAAATACAATCTGTATGCGGGAATGATTACTGGCTACATGTGTTTACAGGCAGAAAGCATCGCCTGCCAGTTTTCAGATGTGCCATCAAGAGCTACAGGTTTCACAGAATTTCACATTATTACAAAAGATTCCAAACAGTCTATGGAACAAATATTAAAATATAAAATAAAAATTATTAAAATTCATTTATGAAGATCAATGTAATGATTTCTTAAGCAGAAAGGACTCTGACACTTCATGTTAAGGACTACCAATTTCTGTTTGTTCCTCAACAGGAAGCACAGTACATAACCAAAGGCCCGCAAAGAGGCTATCAGCCTGAATTAGAGGTTAGGCATCTAACCTAAGTGATGCTTTGGTTGGTTGGTTGGTTTATTTAAAGGCAAAAAAAAAAAAGCCTACCCCAGTCTAGGCTTCCAAAATTAAAATTATTACAGCCAGGCGCAGTTCCTTTAGTCACAATCCTAAAAGCAGTGGAAGCCAGGACAGTTCCTTTTCACTTTGTTCAACTCTCCATAAACAAGCCAACTAAAAGTCTCACTGCGATCAGCATCCAGCGGTAGCAGCGTCCATTTTCGTTCAAAGTCAATTCTCCCTAGGCAGAGAAACACTAAAGCCCAACTATCCCACTCCCTCTGGGGCCCTCTGCTTCCCTTTTATGACTTCCCCCACTTAGGCAACACAGCTGTCAGTTCTACCTCCCAGCAGTTTAACAAGCCACAACTGCCAGGTTTTGCAGCTTATATAGTCTTTAAGGGCTAACCTCTTCCTTTTTCTTTAGTGAAGGCTTTTAACCCTTTCTAGGTTCATAGTGACTGCAGCTGAAACTTGTGAGTTGTTTGCATGCAGCTTTCTAGAGTAACTGGGAATTTCTAGTGTCTCTCTGTTGATCCAGACTCCTGTTTTATCAGGTGTAGTGCCTTAAGAAATTGCAGAACTGTTCATGTACACCGTTGCTCCAGCTGGGGGATTAGAGGGCAGTATGTAGAACAGTATATAAACCTTTTCTTTTTTTCCCCCAGCAAATAGATCCAAATTAATAGATTTCACTATTAAAATGATTATACTTTATGAATGGTATCAAATACATATAAGTTTAATAAGGACATTCTGTGTATACATTATCTTGTTTATTCTTCAACTTGAAAGATATTTTTTTGCTCAACATCAGGTAATAAATGCCCCTTTGAATAACCTATTAATTGCACACGTGCCTGTCTAAAAGCTGATCTTCTTGCAAAATGTGCTCTTTTTCTTATTGAAAAGATTTTAAGCTTCCTGTACCTGGTCCTAATGACCTTTAAAACATATCAGGACACACATTTTAACAATAGATTAAGAAATAAAATGTAGTATTCAATTTCTTTAATTGTACATCCTTTCATAAAAATGCTTGAGCTTATCTTATTTGGTAAAAAACGGTGTAGGTTCCATTTTCCTCTAGCTGTTATTTTTATTATTTGTAAAATTTCAGAAAAATTTGACTTCCTGCTACAGCACTTCAGCTGCCTTTTCAGTTTGTAGCCCAGAAATACAGCTTCCTTAGCACATGCCATTTGAGTGTTTCTTGCTTACTGCGTGGTTAATCGCAGGAACTACCATAGCTGAAGAGCTGTTAGAGAACTACAGTTGTTCCCACATGTTCTAATTTAGACAGTTGCCACTGTTAACTGGATGTTTTGTTTTAAGAAAAGGTTATGTTTGTGTGCTCTTCTAATGTTGCTATAGGACTTTCTAGTATTTTTCTCCTGCAGACATTGAAAAGCCACACTAATTCCAGTTAGGTTAGCCCTGGAAAAGTCTTGTGAAAATAATGGAAGAGTACAATACAGAGTTTTCAAAGCTCAATTTACAGAAACATCCTTTTATTTTGGACACTTCCATTGTGGACAGAAAACACCAGATACCCAGACCCCGAGAACTGACAGCAATAACTGAATCTGAAGCTCTAGCAGCACACTGCTTGAGAAAAACAGGTCTCATATGTATCCATATGGTATCTAAACAAAATAACATTTGAAACATCTGGCCCTAGGTACATTTAAAGAATTCACATGCTCAGCATTTCACCACACATCAGTTTGCTCCAGACTTCATCCATTCCAGTTCTGAAATCCCAAAGAAGGAAATCCTGCCACCTTCCCCTTTTTTGGGGTTGTTCAGCCTGCAGAAGAGAAGGCTCTGGGGAGACATTATTACAGCCTTTCAGTACTTAAATGAGGCTTATAAGAAAGGTGGGCACAGACTTTTTAATACGGCCTGTAGCAATAGGACAAGTGGTAATGGTTTTAAACTAAAAGAGGGTACATTAAGGCTAGATATAAGGAAGATTTTTTTTTATGGTGGGAGTGGTGAAGCACTGGAACAGGTTACCCAGAGAGGTTGTAGATGCCCCATCCCTGGAAACATTCAAGGTCAGGTTGGGGCGGGCTCTGAGCAACCTGATCTAATTGAAGATGTCCCTGCTCATTGCAGGGGGGTTGGACTAGGTGACCTTTAAAGGTCTCTTCCAACCCAAACTGTTCTGTGATTCCGATATTTGTCCACCCACATAGGGGAAACATTTTTCCATATTCCCCATGGTCTGACTTGTGTCTGTTGCTGCTTGTCCTGTCACTGGGAGTCTCTGAGAAGAGCTGGATTCTGTTTTCTCTTTGCTCCTCTCCCATTAGGTATTTGGGGGCAGCAGTAAGTCCTTCCCTTTGCCTTCATTTCTCGCTGCTGAACAAACCCAGGTCTCTCAGCCTGTTCTCACATAGCATGTCATGCAGCCCCATAACCATCCTGCTGGCCCTTCACTGGGCTTGTGCCAGTATGTCAATGCCTTTCTTGTCCCAGGTACTCCCAAACTGGACACAGCACTACAGATATAGGCTCACAAGTCCTGAATAGAGGGGAATAAACACTGTCCCAAACAGGTGGCTACACATTTGCTAACATAACCCATTAATTCTGTCCCAGATGCAAGTTCCCAGATCCCATTTGCCCTTGTTGAACTGCATGAGTCTCTGTCAGATCGTTCTCCAGTCCATCCAGATACCTTTGAACTGCAGCCCTGTCCTCCCAGCATACAAGCAGCTCCCTCCAATGCCATATTGCCTACACACCTGCTGAGACTGCACTCCATCCCACCACCCAGGTCATGAATAAAGATATTAAGCAGTATTATCCCCACTATGAATCCTTGAGGGATGCCACTTGTACAGCCAGTCACCAGTTCTGCTTCATATTGTTGATTACAACTCTTCAAGCACAGTGGTCCAGCTGATTTTCTACCCATGTTGTCATCTGCTTACAGACTCCATACCTCACTAATTTGGCTGCAAGGCAATAATGGGAGACTGTATCAAAGGCCTTGCTAGAATCGAAGTAAACGACATCCTCTACTCCTCCCTTCATCCCAGAGCAGAAGGCAATCAGGTCGTTCAGGCGTGATTTGCCCTTGATAATTCTGTGCTGGCTTTTCCCAGTCACCTTCTTATCTTTCCTGTGCTTGAAAACAGCTCGTAGAAGAATTTGGTCTGTAATATTCCCAGAGAGTGTAGTTCAGCTGCGTGGCTTGTGCTTCTGCAGATTCTCCTTCTTGTCCTTCTCCAAGATGGATGTGAGTTTTCATTCTTTCTTCTTTAGGGATTATTTATATTATTATTTGAGTCAATAAAAAAGATTACAAAGGGACCCTAATATGCTATTAGAGGGTTAGATTCTATCAAGTCTCTCTTTTTAAGGAAATTTTATATTCTAAAGTAAAAATACTTGCAATATTTAGGTTCAGTAAATTGGGATATGGTTCTGCTAGAGAAATTTTTACCCTAGGTAACAATCTTGTCTCAAATTCTTTTTATTTGCATAACAAATACACATTTTCAATAAATATTCTGTAAGAAAATGGAAATTAGACAAGGTCGCTTCCTTAAATCTTAATTTAATCTCTTTTTTAATTACTGAAAAACTTTCCTGATGCCAATAGACATTTTAAGTGTTATTTTATATAAAATAAATGCAAAAAATCAGCTTGATAAACACCAGAATAAGAAAGGAGAAAAAAATATTATATGAAGAAAAACTTGTCCATCTTAACTACATTGTGATTACTACGTAAAACACAAAGGACTTCAGAGAAAATGAAACTCATTTCTCATGAAAGCAGAAGCTGCTTAGGCACAAGACTGAAAGAGGTTCTAGTGACATCTCCAAGAAGCTGCATAAAATGCTGTAGACCTGAATAAAGAAAAGGGTTTTGAGTGCATGGTTGTGTGTGTGCAGACCTGTGATTGGACTCATCTTTGGTACGATTAAGCAGCTGCAAGTGGCAAGACCACCACTGTTTTATGTGAGGCAGCAGTAATGGTTGAGCTCTGTTTACTCAAACTCTTCCCTCTTGCGTATGTTTGAAAATACATGTGTATGAGGCCTGATCTACACAATTATTTTTAAATTAATGTTTTGTACTTAAATAAGCAGTGTAACTTTTAATGTAAGTAGTTATACAAGCACAGAGGTGACTGTAGCTGCTTATACTGATCAATTTTACTAGCAGAGGTAGGCTATTTCCTGCTCTTAGGAGAAGGTACTACACCAGAAGAGCAGCTTTTTACACATATGACATCCTCTACCCTAGGAGATTGTAGTGCTTTGCCTATTCTGGTTTTTAAAAGTAGGTTAAACAAAATAATTGCAGCTGTTTTAGAGCTGAGGAGGTGCCTCTTTGCCCAAGGTTTCTTCCTTGGTAAGCTTTAGCAGTGGAGGTGGCACTTCCTGATGATCATGGGGATGATAAGATGCTGCTCAGTCTGCACATGTGGCTTGGTGTCAGCAACCAGAGTCCTGGTATGAGATTAATTAGTAGGGATTATTAGTGTTGTTCAAACAATGTGATCTGTGTTCAGGCAAAGCTTTGGTCACAGAAAACTTCATAGCAGCCTTGAGCAGCACATCTCCCAGGTTTGTTATCACAGCTAACAGGCTTTAGGTTCTCTCAGTTTCACTAGGGAAGCATGATAATTTCTAAGAATTCAGATCCAGAGAAAGCCAGTGGTCTCGTAGTGAAAAAAGAGCCATTCTAGGCAGGAGCCTGATCAGTTTGTTTCCTCCAAATTGATGGTGTTACATCACTACCAAAAATTATTCAGTTCAATATAGTGGAGGAATTGGGAAGGGAGATATGGCCAGGGCTAGGGCCAGCACCATTTACATCACAGATATTGTTTTGACAAGTAAATGAAGGTAGACTTCCCCCATTTTTTGCTGGTGGTAAAAATATGGTCAAATAATTGAGCCATGGTTTATTTCAAACTTGTCCTGGTTTCAGTTG
>NW_010145804.1:16902-32117 GCF_000699245.1 Pterocles gutturalis | reverse complement strand
ACGTTCTTCATAGTGGCTAATGTGAGGCTATGTTTTGGATTTGTGCTGAGAAAGCTGCTAACCTACTGCTGTTTATAGTTGCTGCCAGGACAGTCAAGGACTTTTCAGCTTCTCTGCTATGCCAGTATCTGCAGGGACAGGAGGTGCTGGGAGGGAGCTCAGCCCCAGTTGCTGGCCTATCATTCAACCTTAGGTTTAGGATTGAGACCCAAACTGGCCAGTAGTCTATTCCATATCATGCACAGCATGCCTAGTGTATATATAGATGGGGATTGGTCCAGAAGTTCACTCTCCTGCTCTGGGTTGTCTCCCTCTGGGTCACCCCTCTCTCAGGGTTGTCTCAGTCTGTCGGACAGTTGGGCTCTTATTTCCTCTCTGGGATTGTGGTTTCAGGACTCTCCTGGCTCTGGGATCATTAGCCAGGAACGGGCTGAGCCTTGGTCATCAGGTGGTGAGCAGTATCACTGTGTATCACTCATTTGTATATTTGTATATTACTATTATTATCATCATTATTATTATTTCCAATATTACTGTAGTTTAGTTATTAAACTGTTCTTATCTCAACCCACGAGTTTCTTTTCCCTTTACCCCTTTAATTCTCTCCCCAGTCTCTGGGAGGGGTAAGGGTGAGTGAGCAGCTGTGTTGTGTAAAACTACAACAACTTAAAGTGACACAATATAGATATGTGATTTATAATTGGTTACTAGTGTATTCTACATTGGTTTTAACTTCTTTTCTTACCTGTTTTCTTTTTTTATTTTTTCAAATGTTCAAGAATCCAGTTTGCCTGAGAGCAAAATCCAGCAGAGAGTAAATGTACAATTGACATAACACAGATGAAGGCAGGGTATAGAATTATCCATGCAAGTTACTATAGGCAAAAAGAAATGCCTTTTCTAAACACATAACACATCTCAACCCCAGTTATTTCCTCTTCTCACATAAAAAGGCATAGTTCTTTTAAAATCAAAGAAGTTACAATGATAAATACCAGGAGAGCCTTTTTATGTGAATAACTCATATATGCCCAAAGTTCTCTCTAAAGTATATGGTTTTACATGTGTGAGGTGTGTAGGATTAGAGTGGCAGAAAATGGAAGCAAAAGAAGACATACCACAAGCCACAGCTAATTTGGTCTTCAACTTTCATATGCTGTCACTGTTTCTACATTTGCAGATGAAGTTGCAGCCACATTTCCTCTGCAAGGCAGGCAGAAAGGGCAGCTGAGAAGCTTGCAAACTGCAGAGTAAGTGCAGTGCTGCAGGAGTTTTCATATTGATATAAATGGCAGCTCTTTGATGTTAGGTACTGCACAGTCCTCCAGAAATTAAGGCAGAGTTCCCATCCTATGTTGAAGAACACAACAAGGAAGCTAAGAAGCTTTCTTTTGCTTTGAAGCAAGGATGAATAAAGACTGTCTATGAATGAAATATTCATGTGTTCCAGTGTTGGTTTTTTTTCAGTTCCTTGAACAACTATATTTTGGTTTGAGCTCAAGCTTAAGAAATGTCTTAAACTATGACCCCATGGGAGAGAAGAGCTCCAAGACCTAAAGGCTGTGCTGAATACAGTGGCAGAGTATTGGTGACACTGGACCAACACCACACTTACTGTTGCAGACCCTATTTTTCAGTTTAAAACCAATATTTACTCATAGAAAATTGTCAAAACAAAAATAAAAATCAGACATGCTTAGATATTTGTGATGGGGAAGGAAAGCATTTCTGTGCTGCCCACAGCTTGCAGACCATGTGGTTTCTGTTCAGGTTCCTGTGGGGAAAGCGGGGGAGGAAAGAAAACCTGTGGCAGATTGTGGGGTCCCTTCTATTTCCAAAGCAGAGAAAACTCCAGTAAACATAACTGTGTAACCTGATATTTGCCTGTCCTTTTCCCTATTATTTTGTCTGCTGAACATTGCAAAGGAGAGGCTTTAGCCATTCTTACACATGGCAAACAGGTCAGCTCTTTTCACTAATTGGCAAGCAGAGTCTATTTTTCAGGATCGCTTTCTGACTACCAAAGAATAGTGTGAAGACACCATTAAAAATTACAAGAAAATATTATTCCTTGTCATTTATTGCTTGCACAACTGTGCAGACACACATACACAAATACACCAGCCAGAAAGGAGGACTGTTGCAGGAAAGAGCTGACAAAAAGGGAAATGAAGGACAGACAAGTAAATAATACAATGAAAACGGAGGGAGGGAGGAAGCAGTGGGTGTTTTCTTTCTTCTTCTGCACGCTCTTGTGACAAGAAAATTACTTTGGAGGTTTAGACATTAGATTAGATATTTTAAAAGGAATAGCGGAGAAAGCATGAATGAGACTGATCTTCTGAAACAAGCATTACCTTATAAATGAAATCAAATAGCTTCTGCTGGGACAGCAGGTCTCGTGAAGTATGCCATCAAAGTGACCTACTCTGTCAGACAGCAAGTCATGTTTCCCCTTTTGCTCAGAGCAAAGAAACAATTTGTATGACTTACACATCAGTATTTTATTAATTTGCTTTCTCATCCATTACTGGGATATTTTCTATCAGTTACCAGGTTCCTCTTGGCTCTGTCCTTCATCATGTTCACTGGCAGAAAGTAGTATTAGCTTGAAACAAATCTCTCAAGGAGAAAGATGTATTTCTCTAGGCATTTCAATAAGTCTGAAATATTATTGCTTCTTACAGACTCTAAGGAAAAGTAGGAAAAAAGACAAGTCTGAATATCTTTGGCATGAAGAACTATTTAAAGATACATGTCATCTTTTGTGTATTAGCTTGGTTTCTATGAAGAAAATAGTATCTGCATGTCAGAGAGCATAGGGTCTTGTAAAGGAACAGTCAGTCCTGTGATTAGCCGTTAACAGGATGGAGGGGGAAGTGCAATCCCCTCTCTTCCGTGCACAGAGAGCTACACTGGTCAGCTCTTCGTTCCATTTTAGGAGTATCACAGACACCATCCCCAGGGTGCTGTTCCCTGATGGTACCTGCGGTCTAGCTTTAGAATATCCCAGCTGGTACACAAGGGAATTGTGTACTGAATTCTTAATGTTCTTCCAACTGCCACACCACTTGTTAGGTAACAACAGTAGTAATACTTAAATAACAATTACTAATCTAGTAATATTAAAAGTTGCAAAGAGAAAAAAATCATTACAAGAGCAGTTAGCAATTCGTAGGAGAAAGTAAGTAATTTCTCTGTACTGCAGCTATGAGATTATTCCCAACTTTAAGTGTTTTAAGAACTATGCTTTAACAATTTTAGGCAACAATCTAACAAAGTAAATAGGTACATTAAATAGAAGATGAATGTAGGATGTAGGTGAAAATTTACAGCCATGTAAATAACATGAACACAAGGTGATTAAGGTTGATGGCTGAACTGGTTAAAACTCCAGTTTCTAAGAGCTCCACTACTGTCCTGGAGAGTTGGAGAGTTGCATAACTGATTTCCACAGGAGTGGAAAATTTTGATTTTTAATCTCACCCTGAAAATTTTCCATGAGTGTGCAGTTATATTTTCCATGATTTCCAGGTGAAATTTGTCAAGTTTACAAGTAATGATCAATCTCAGAAACCAGCCTCCAATTTGAGGATTTTTCTTTTTTTGTTTGTGTTGTTTGTTTGTTTGTTTTTTGTAATCTTTGCTACTAAAATCTTTTTTTTGTAATCTTTGCTTTCAGCAGTATAAATGATACTCTCATTGACTTCAGCTGGTCAACTGACTGGGTTGGACCTCAGTAAAGAGTTCTGGTCACACACAGAGTCCTTTCAGAAAGATTAGCTCTGCACTGCATGTAGTCATGAAGCACTGTAACAATATTTTAACCACTTCAGTAGAGAATCATCGAGCCAAACATACACAAAAGCAGGGAACTGAGAAGGAAGTGTCATTGATGATGTATTTATCACCACGGTAGAAATGCACTTGAAAAATATTCAGATAAAAAGAACTACCTGAAAAGTAACTATTCTGCAGTAAAACTACTTCCAAGGTGGTACCTAGAGAGAAGAAAATGTGAGTAACGATGCCTGAGGACTGGTTCTTTTGATTTTCACTCAGGAGAACAAGTCTAATTGAGGAGAACTGTGCCCGAAGAAGCATGAGACTGGGTGACTTGGGATCTGCTTACACTGTCCTTGGTAGAAATGTATCTGCCTTGGAAACGAAAATGGATTGTTTAAAGGAAAGGCCATAGCCCAGAAGGGAGGGAGCTCGTGAACTGGTACGGAGCCAGGTACCACTGGGGCTCAGTGCACAGCAGAGGACCATACCGTGGGAGAGCACTGCAATGGGGAGAGGGAAAAGAGGGAGTAAGCTGCGGGCAGCCTTGATGTCTGAAATGAAATTAAACCTTGTGCCTCCTGCCTCTGAGGCTAGAAACATTCTTAGCTTCCTGATGGGGAGAAATTTCTGATATTTTGGACCTTTCCAAAATGGACATTTTGCCTGCTGGGCCTTGTTCTGCTGAGAGAAACCTGAAGTTTTAGCTGCTGGGATGTATGTGTCATTTGCTAGGCAGAGCATGGTGTTTTAGGAAAAGTTTTATAAAGTATCCCAAAGGAAGTTACTAGTATTATTTGACATTTATGTATCATATTAGCTTTTTAAAGCATGGAACAAATTATAGTTGGCTTGTTAATTAACTGATTTTCAGCAGATGGGGAAAACAGACATTGAGAGGTTAGAATAAATTTGCCGTACAAGTTAATGGCAGTCAGGAACATGATTCATTATCTTCTGGCAAACAGGGCACAAGTCTTTGCCAACTGTGCCACTGTGACAATATGGGCTTATCCGGTATCATGTGCTTGCTCTCTCCATGTTTGCCTCCTGCCAAGAGACGCTGCATTATGCCTGCCAGGAGGGTCCTCATCCTGGCACGTGGTATGGTCTGGCCATTGTCAGTGCTCTTCCCCAGCCCTCTTTACTCAGTGAAGGACTCTGTTTTTCACGTACAGAAAACGCTTAACTGTTGACTTTTGTGGGCTTGACTTCAAGCTTCTTTTTCACATCATTGTCAAAAGCCTTGCAGACCTGATCTACAGCAATTAGGCTTACTAATGCATTTTAATCCTCAACCCTTTTAGTCACTTTCTAAAAAGTCATCTAGTTTATGAGATTATTTATGTGATTAAAATTATTAATTGTTTGAGATGTCTGAATTTCAGCCAAGGCATTTCAGGTGTGATAGATGACTGTTCAATACAACCATCTGAAACAGTTTCTAATCCATGACTTGGTCTGCCATCACTTTGTTAAAAACTGCCAAGTCTTCCCCTTTCAGGCTGGAATCAGACAATCCATTTTGCATATCTCTCTGGATGACAAACAACCTTTAAGGACAGTTTAAAAAAAAACCTATCCAATGCACTCCCCTTCTCTGTAGAGGAGGCTCACTTAGCTGACATCTGTGGTTGGCAGCACCAACACTCACCCTTCCTACGAGGAGGAATGTTGTTCTTCAAGGTTGGCCCCTTGGGCTCAATTTCTGCTCAAACAGCGGCAGGGCTAACTGTACCTACAGGGACAACTGCTGGTGGTAGAAAAGGACTTGATTTAGGGTTCCTGAGCATCGATGCCTGGGCTAAAATCTAGATCCTTGCAAACAGTTTTTCCTGAACTGAAATTGGACTACTCAGTGTGACATGATAGTGGGGGTCTGCTACAAGCCACCTGACCACGAAGATGGAGCAGATGAGGCCCTTTATAGACAGACAGGAGCAGCCTCACATTCACAAGCCCTGGCCCTCATGGGAGACCAACCACCCCGATATCTGTTGGAGGGACAACACAGGAGGGCATAAGCAAGCAAGGAGGTTCCTGGAATGTGTTATGATAACTTCCTTCTCCAAGGGACAGAGCAGTCAACGAGGAGAGGTGCTATGCTGGACCTTGTTCTCACCAACAAGGAAGGGCTGGCGGGGAATGTGAAGCTCAAGGGCAGCTTGGGCTGCAGTGCCCATGAGATGGTGGAGTTCAAGATCCTTAGGGCAGCGAGGAGGGTGCACAGCAACCTCACTACCCTGGGCTTCAGGAGAGCAGACTTTGGCCTCTGCAGGGACCTGCTTGGCAGAGTACCATGGGACAAAGCCCTGGAGGGAAGTGGGGCCCAAGAAAGCTGGCTAATATTCACAGATCACCTCCTCCAAGCTCAGGAGCGCTGCATCCCAACAAAGAGGAAGGCAGGCAAAAAGGCTAGGAGGCCTGCATGGATGAACAAGGAACTCCTGGACAAACTCCAACACAAAAAGGAAACCTACAGACAGCGGAAGCAAGGACAGGTAGCCTGGGAAGAATACAGAGAAATTGACCAAGAAGGCAGGGATCAGGTTAGGAAAGCGAAAGCCCCTGATAGAATTAAATCTGTCCAGGGATGTCAAAGGCAACAAGAAAAGCTTCTGTAGGTATTTTGGTGATAGAAGGAAGGGCAAGGAAAATGTGGGCTCTCTCCAGAAGAAAAGAGGAGTCCTGGTTACCTGGGATATGGAGAAGGCTGAGCTACTCAGCAATTTTTTTGCCTCAGTCTTCACTGGCAAGCGGTCAAGCCACACCACCCAAGTCACAGAAGGCAAAGGCAGCGACTGGGAGAGTGAAGAACCACCCACTGTAGGAGAAGATCAGGTTTGAGACCATCTGAAGAACCTGAAGATGCACAAGTCCGTGGGACCTGATGAGATGGGATGAGGGAAGGGATGCCATCCAGAGGGACCTTGACAGGCTTGAGACCTGGGCCTGTGCAAACCTCATGAAGTTCAACAAGGCCACGTGCAAGGTGGGAATCACAGCCTTAGGCATGCTTTAAGGTATCTTTTGGGCATAGTAGCCAGGAGCCAATGCATCAGTGCTATGCCTCTAAAATGCTGTCTTTAGGATTGAGTTCCTTTGCAGTAAACCTATATTCAACTTGGAGATTTTCCAGTTGCCACTGGATGTACAGAGAGCATCAACAAATGTTTTAAGTACTCTCTGCTTCTCTAGGAACACTATATTTCTCTGCCTCCTGTTTTCTCTCATTATATTATGATTAAAGGTATGGATGAATTGCTCAGCACCTGTGAGAATGAAATGGAATAACCTGAAATTTGCTTGTGACTGCCACCCCTGTGAAGTGCAGAATTATGTTTTTCCCCTCTTTTGTCTTAGGAATTGAAATTTAGACATATTTCACTGTGATTTCACTGATTTTGAGAATCAGAATCATAAAAATGTTCTTACTGTGTGCAAATTTCAGATGCCTTTTGGAATTACTGACATCTTACATGTATCATGCATGATAATAATGCCACCATTTTAGTTTCAGAGGCCAGCGTGTCACGTACACTCCATGTCCCACACGTGCGCTTTGAAACAGTGCTGCTTTTTTTGCACTTTTGGAGGCTTGAACACATCCCTCCCTTGCAAATGGCCAAACTAGGACACCTCATTCTCTGTATATTGCTATTAAATTCAAAAGGCGCTAATAGCTAAAAAAGATTCTACTCAAGATTACTAAATGAATGAGAACCTATCCCCCAGCTCTTGCAACACAGGCACCTGCTACAATGCCAGCTACAAAAACGTCAAAAGAAAACATACAAAAAACCCCTGAGAACTGTACTGGTACATAACCAATCAGAATCCCCCTTAGCCACAAGAAAACAAAGTTTTTCATGTCTTAATTTAAAGAAATGGTAAAGAGAACCACAAACACCCCCTTCCCCACCACACACAATAATATTATGCTTTACCCTTTCTGAAGGTTTTACAAAAAAACAGTGAATGATTCAGTATTCCCTGCCATACCTGTAATGTATATGTTGCTATTGAAATGGCAGCTTGCGGAGCAAATACTCAGACAAACAATGGCACTGAGGAGTTATTCATACACTAACTGTGGTTTTCACTTTGTATTATCATGTACATTGGTGTCCAGCACTTAAGTCATACTTCATCCTTTTGGTCTGTTCAATTCTGACCCCAGTTTTTAAATGGAAAAATATATTAAGAGAGTCATAATCATAATGCTCCCTCTGGTTCCATTAGCTTCAGAAGAACTGCATTTCATACATTATATGTGACCAAATTAAAAGGCCCAAGTTTTTTGTGTGCAAAGAGGCTGGGTATAATTATTTCTTCTAGAGTGTTGCATTATACTGTAATTTGCACAATGGTCTAAAAGCCTTCCAATGTGCCAGCAGAATCAAAAACTCCACCACTTTACAGTCAAGTGCAGTGCTGCTGCTCTGCTTGTTTCAGCATGGGCAGACAATTAGGTGATTAGGGTAGAATTAACCCCCTCATCCCCAAATTAGAAGTTGTACTAATGCATAGAAAGAAACAGTGAGTTTGGACCATAAACGTATTGATCTCATTTCATCAAAAGTCACAAACATAACATTAAGTTACTGTATTGAGTCTGGCTGCGATGGAGTTAATTTTCTCCACAGCAGCCCTCCTAGTGCTGTGCTTTGCATTGGTACCTAGAAGGGTGTTGATAACACACCAGTGTTTTGGCTACTGCTGAGCAGTGCTCACCCAGCATCAAGGCTGACTCTCCAACATTCCCACCCAACCAGTAGGGTGGGGCCCAGCAAGACCTTGGGAGGTGACATAGCCAGCACAGCTGACTCAAACTGACCAAAGGGGTGTTCCATACCATCTGAGGTCTGCTCAGCAATAAAAGCTAAGAGAAAGGAGGAGGGAGGGGGAGCATTCGTTATTTATGATGTTTGTCTTCTGGAGCAACTGCTACGCCTACTGAAGCCCTGCCTCCCGGGAAGTGGCTGGACATCGCCTGCTGATAGGAAGTAGAGAACAAATATTTTGTTTTCCTTTGCTTCCACTCATGGCCTTTGCTTTTGCTTTATTCAACGGCCTTTATCTTGACCCATGAGGTTTTTTCCATCTTATTTTCTCTCTCTCTGTCCTGCTGAGGAGGGGTGTGATAGAGCAGCTTGGTGGGCACCTGGTGTCCGGCCAAGGACAACCAACCACAGTTACATATGAAGTAATTATTTTAAAGTGTGCAACTTGAAATGTTGAAGAGGTTCTGTGTAAGATCTTTATACTGAGATTCATAAAACTGTTTCCTCTGCAGCGTTTGAAAGCAGAAGCCATCCTTCCTGTTCTTCTGTACAAGTAAAATTAGGTACCATTGAGTCACAGCCATCTCAGTGGACAGAAAACTTTTTTATTGTGACAAAAAGTACCCTCGTATGAAGCATTTTAGCAATGTCACTATTTCAGCTGTCAGCTGACATTCAGCTTGACATTTATAAGGTCACTTCAGTGACATTTCTGTAATTTGATTAACTAATGAACCTGAATAATCAACAGATGATAGCTGAGATCAAACTCAAAAATCAGAAGCACTTACATTTATGCTACAAATTGCTATGAAGGTTTGAAGATTCTAAATAATTTTGTGATCTGTCTAAATCTTGACTGGATAATTGATATCATAAAAGCAAAAATTATAAAGGAAATTTCATATTAAACCACTGTAGAATTTGTGTACCTGGGCTCACCATTCACTTCTTACAGAATGAGGGTATCTTATTCTTCACCCCATGGGTACTTTTTAAAAGCTTGTAATAAAGCTCAATCGTTTCTCTGCTCCCAGGTTAAATTGTGCTTTTTTGAGATTGGATAAATTCAGTGAATTGCCATTTTCAAGAGACTGGTTGAAGTGGAAAAGATAACTATTGTGAAATAATAGTACTAAAGAAAAATACCAAAAAAGAAAGTTCAACTTTTTTCTTTGAATTCTCATACCAATTACTTAAGCTCTCATTTCAGGAACTTTTGTTGCAATTTCAGAATTTCCTATTATATTCAGAAAATGATGCCAATTCTGCATTATTACCTTTTGTTGGATATAGAAAATAAATGCTCAGTGAACAATATCATACTTAATAGTTCATATGCTGAAATACATAATTGCAGTGATATTTTCTATTAATGTTATGAATTCATATTTTACTTACTCTGCAAGTATAATTTTAAGGATATCCTGATCTGCAAAATTAAAACATGTCACTGCAATGAGTTGCTGTCATTCCTTCTTTTTCTTGTTATAGCTTGGTTAACATCAGCATTACAAGTTGTTACATCTATGCTCTTGAATATGTTTATTCAGATATAACTACTTTCTTTTTTCCTTTTAAAGTGTTGGAAGCTAAATATTTCACTATTTTAATCTTCTAAAAAAATGCAGTAGTTTTTAATAATTCAGAGAAACTACACCTCTTCAGCACTTGCCTCAAGCTCTTCCTTTCCTTTCCTTTCCTTTCCTTTCCTTTCCTTTCCTTTCCTTTCCTTTCCTTTCCTTTCCTTTCCTTTCCTTTCCTTTCCTTTCCTTTCCTTCTTTCTTTCTTTCTTTCTTTCTTTCTGCCTGCTTACCTGCCTGCCTGCCTGCCTGCCTTGTGTGCCTACCTGCCTTCTTTTTTATTTGAGAGATTGTAATTCTCTAAAGGCTTAATTTTTGTGCTTAGAAGCACGTTGTTTCTAAAATCTGTAGAATAGCAAAGAATAGGGAGATTTTCATCTTAGAAGAGGTTTTTTTCAACTCTGAAGAGTTGTCTCCTTCATCTGAACTAGTCATTTGGACTCCTTTCTAAGCACTGAAGACCCAGTCATCACGTCCTAGAGCAGGACAGGTGGACAATGTCCTGAAAGTGTGTGTTTCCTCTCACCTGAATATAAAAGGAGGTTAGGATGACTTGCTCTGACAGAGACCTCTTGCTGTTTCCATCCAACGTTAGGGGAGATGAAACCCTCCCAGAGCCCCTGCCTGTGTATAATCTATAACAGAGCCACTGGAAACTGCCAGCTCAGGATATGAAGAAAGATCAGCCTGCTTAAAAAAAAAAAAACACATTAGAGATTAGTTTCTGATGAGGCAACCTAGAAACAGTAACGCTATCAGGCATCTGACATTTGGTTCCTATTAGAGGGAACAGTAAGGACAGGTCAATGCTACAACCAAGAGAAATTTGTTTCCTTACAGGAAGCGTACTGGCTGTCTTTTTAATTATTTCCGTTTCAAATGTTTTAATTTTGTGACTTTGAAAATATGCACTTCATTTTTATACTTCAGTGGGTGATTATGTGCATATCTAGACTGGCAACTAGAGTGCTTTCTAGAGTGTTTTTTCCAACCAGGGAAAAAAACCCCAAACCTCATGGTACTTTGGCAAACTTAAAAGTTTAGTTGGTATTTTGGTTGATATTGTTGTTCCATAGAATAGTCTATATCAGGACAGAATTTTTAGGGGATCACCTCCAACCCAATCTGCATCATCATACTGGAATGTGGCTGCTTTTATGTAACCACCATAGTTCTCTTCTGAGTTGCCTCAACTTACCAGATACACCCAGAGCAAAAGAAGTCCTTGAGTAAAGAGGCTCAGATGTCCTCATGACTTGGTATGTTATTTATAGGGCTGAGTGGGGATTTTCTGAATATACTGTTTTGCCATGAAATATTTATTAGTCAAAAAAAAAGGAAAAATTTTTTGCAGGAATATTTGTACCACTTTGGACAGGAATGAAATATCTGACCAAAACCACCTGGACTTCTCCCAAGAAGCCAAAGGCCTGGTAGTCACAGCTCTCTGGTGTGACGTAGGAAATGAAGTCCAAATCTGCACTCTGCCCACTGCTGACCACCACCTGTGCTGGAGTCACACCTCTCTTGTGACTGCCCCATCATCTGGTCTAATGGCTATTGAGGAAAGGGTCTCTCATTCTCTCATGTTGTAGTCATTCCATTTTATATGAACAGTTAACTAGTCATTGAAATAGAGACTTGAGCCTTGACTCCCACATCTCAGGTGGACACTGTAGCAATCAGGGTACAGTGCCAGTCTCTGACCCACTGAATACTTCACTTACACAAGGTGAAACTGCTCCAACAGAAGAGGAGAACAAAAGAACAAGAGAGAGACTGATAGCCTGCTCATTAGTTGAATACTACTCATCTTGGGACCAGAAAAATAAAGTCTTTTTATGAAAAATACAATAAGTAATAATGAAATTAAAGATTGACAAGGAGGTATATATACAGAGGAGGGCATATATATATATACAAAGAGGGCAGGGCAAATTCAGTTTAATCCTAGCTTTGAAAGATTGGCGATGTAAATTACAGAGAATTTTGGGTGTAAATTTTTAATGACACAGGTTCAGAAAAGTAATCTGAAAAGACAGCAAACTCACCAGTTTCTTACTGACACACACAGCAGACCAGCAGAAGGTGATTAAATTTAGATCTACTCCAAAGACACCTGCCATTTAAGTTAGTGGAGTAATTTGCCGTCATAAGTTTTTTGTGCATGGACTGACAGCAGAATGGAGTAGGATGGCACACACACCTTTGTATGGATGTTGTTGATTTTTGTTGGCAGGGACAAAAGAAGACTTTAAAAATCTTATATTATTTTCCAGTCTCTGAAAAGGAAGTGTAATTTAATTGGGATGATTTCTTCTTCCTATTGCTCCCAGGCCTAAACTCTTTTCTGCTTTCCCTTCAGCCTATTCATACCCCAGTCCTCTTCTCCACTTCTCCTTGCCCATCACCATCTCATACTCCTCTACAAGTCACTGCTTACTGCTTCACAGGCTTCTGAGACACTTACCCTGTCTCTGCGACTCTTGCCAGTCTCCCATCTGCCTGTTGGGTTTTGGGGGGGGTTTTTTGTCTATGCTTTTCTCTTCCACTGTGCTTTTCTGGCTCATTATCTTTGTCCACTGATGGGATAGATGCCTGGGAAACCATATAAGCACAGGGCAAGCTTGCAGTCAACCAAGTTTCCCAGTAAAATACTCCCAGCTCTCACTACTTCTCAGCCTAGAATTACACGTGACTTGATATTTATTGGGTATCAGTGGATTTCACATAGGACATGATCAGCTTCAAGCTCAGCATCACCTCTTTTGAAGTATAGATCATCATAAAGAAAGTTCAGCTTTGTTCTTGTGTCCTCAGGTTGGAAAGAAGATGCTCACTTATTTTGTGGAGGTACCTCTTGTAAAGTCTTGGAAATCATGGGAGCTGTCAGACACTTGAGGATGTCAGGGAAAGAAGAATCTTCACATTTTGTAGTTTCAAATTTCAAATTTCTCTACTGAGCGTGAGCAATCTGTGATTTTATAAGAATTTAAAAGTCTTACAAGAAGGAAAAATTTACTGAATTAATCTTTTTTCCTATGCAAGATGGACAATCTCAAGCTTGAATTGCTGGCGATGTGCAAAGCTACAAGTAACTGGGGGAAAAAAAATCTATAATGGAAAGTATCAGCGGACCCTGCTAACTGTGCTGCTCTCTGCCCCACCTCACAGTCATCTGCTGACCTGTAGGCACAACACTTGTAGCACAATGAATTAGATATCTTTATGTTCTCATCAAACTAGGTATTTGAAATGTTGTATACTTGTTTGCTATAGACAAAACCAACATTGTAGCACTGTACTAAGAACGCAGATTACTCTACTTCCATCTCTTGACACTGTAAGTGTTGGATGCACTCAACAGCTTGACTTTTTCCTGCCACCCCTGTGATCTCCCTTCTTTCTGCTCTAGTCACTCAAAGCTCCTTTCACTGGGGACTTAAGGCTCCTGCACCAAGCCTTCAGCTTGTGACGTAGGAGGCACGCTTGAGTCCTAGATCTGGTCACAGCTGTTTTGCATCCTGGCCACTTCAGTTGATGTTTCATGGATGGGAGACTACACCTAACTCTATGTTCCTGCAAAGCATCATCTGCTGAGGCTAGGGCTAAGATGGAACAAGCCTTGAAACCAAGGAGCTTCAGCAGATCCAGCAACCCTCAGCATTGTTACCCCGCTCTGCATCAGGAAACACTTCATGTATTGACAAGCTGGACCATTAGGGCCTTCTAGACCATTTATGACAAATGTAGACACAGACAGGGTATGCTGGTGTTTGTGCTGACCTCATGAAGCAGCATAATATATTCATCCTGAAAAAAATCTCACAGCTAATAACTGATAAATTTTTCAGGGGGAATAAAATTTCAGTAATGGTTTTCATCACAAATTTTGCAACTCTATTCTCCCAGCTTTCTGGAGAGTTTTTTCTAACTTGGTGTGATCCCTCACATCCCTGCAATAGCTCCATTAATCTTTTTGTAAAGCCTCATAATTTCAAGGAAAGTCTGTTTCCACGAGTATACCCCGTATTATTGTTTATTGCAACCTGCCTATCAAAGCCATGCAGCTGCTAGAATACTGCATTTGCTTTTAGCCCTCCTCCCATACACACAATTGCATGTGGAGAAGCAGTAAATTAAGGACACAATGGATTTTTGTCTACTTCTACAGAAGCCTGTACAGCTAGCTAGTAAACTGAAAGCTTTAAACTATGTATGACTTGTTTAAATTAATCACTCTGGCAGTCTTTAGGATGTATGTTTATTACAATGGAAAATCAAAATATATTAAATTAGTACCAGTATTAAACACTGCAGTCCATGGTCTGATAATAATTTGGTTTAAAAAAATAAGTAAAACCACACCAAAGACTAAGCCAAATTCAACCAGTAGCTCAGTGGGTCTTTAATTTTGTTTGATATTAGCAGTTAGCTAATGTAAAATTCCATATGAAAGGATCTCACATTAATACAAACATGTTGGGTAGAAAGAAAGAGAAATGGTGACGCAAGTAAGTTAACACAAGTTAAGAAAAATATGAAGCAGAACATTTGTTCTTTGGATTTGGACAGTGATGGCTTACCAAATTTATGAATAGTTCCTTACAGTTTTTTATCACTTTCTGCCCAATAAGCTAAATTAGTTTTACAACTATTAATTGAATTGTCTAACTTCACTACGCACTGGGAGACAGACAGGATTATTAACTCCACTTTACAGATAAGGAAACTGAGACAGGAAGGGGAAACGATTAGCTGGAGGTCACACAAGGAATCAGAGGGAGATAAATTCCAGATCTCTCCATCCGGTGCATTAAGTGCTCAACATTGTTCCTTCTCCACACAAACAGCCATCAGAAATGAGACACATTTCAAAGAGAAACAATTAAAACATCATTTAATCAAAGATAAAATCTTCTGAAATTCGTCCTATTCTGGTGATCCCAAATGTTGTTCTCTTTAGTCTCTGTCACATTGTTTTAAGTGCAGACTGTCCCTCCTTCCTTGTTTCCTGCACCACTAGGACAGCATGCACAGCATGTGCGCTCATGTCACTTGTTAC
>NW_010145804.1:0-16892 GCF_000699245.1 Pterocles gutturalis | reverse complement strand
AGATCTGCCGTGCCTGCGTACCGTACGCTGCTTTATAGGCACCTGTTCCCATTGTAATAAGGTTAAAGCTGATCATTCCTTAGCACTCACAGTACATGAACCATGTCTATCTGTCCAAAGAGACCAATCTTTGCATTATACAAATGTAGGATATTTTTTCATTTAAGAAGAACTAACAGACAAGTTCATAAATAAATTGTGCAAGGTTTAACTCTGAGAGGATGGGGAGGATTAAGAATAAAGCAAATACCTCATACTTCTGAGATTTGTTTGGCCTGGCCACACTCACATGCTGAGTGTCTAGGAAAGCTCTAGCATACTCACCTTGCACAGCACATTTACAATTTCAGCTATCACCACTCTGAATAAGGTATTTGATTGCACTAATTAAAGTAGTGTTTATTAGCTGACAGCCAGTAATAAGTGAGCTGGTTAAACACCTCCCACCGTGTATCAATCAACAGATTAGTATTTTTTTGTTTTACTTTAATCCTACATGTCCTTTTTATAATTGCCTTAATACTTAGATCTGATCTTGAATTTCTGTAAAGCAACAGACATGTTGCCATTAATTTCCACAGGAAAAACATCAGGATCTCTATCAATAACATTTCACATTTCATAAAGCACTGTATGTGAGCAAATCACGTCTCTGTAACATTTACAGTTTTGAAGCTACTTTAGTGTCTGGCTCTAGTATTTCTCTGCTTACTTCTGTCTCGACTTGATACTTGCACACAAGTAATTTGCTCAATTTCTAACAGAGTGACGGAGGTCTCATAACTTGACTTTAGTGGGACTGATCTATACTACCAAAGAAGAAAAAATAATTATTACATAACAAACATTAAGGTAGAAATGCAGATTCATATAAAACAAACAAAAAAACCCACTTCAAAAGGTAGCGTTAACTATTCCAAAAATCGTATTTGAGCTACATTTTCACTGTTAAAAACCTTTCTTATGTTCTCTTGAGCAAGTTTGTAAAATAAAGAGTTTCCAAATAGCAGCATGAATCAAAATCAATGTATTTTAAAAATAATTCTTAACATCTGCTAATTAATTAATTCAGTGTAGAAGTATTCTTCAGAATTTTTCCAGGTTCAATGAACAATGCTTTTCTGGATTGGTTTCAGTGGAGTCACTGGGAATATGATCTGAGGAAGGAATTTATTAGCAGTACTTGAAGTCTAGAGCTTCAACAAACAACCTGGGACTCAAGAAAATGCCATTAGATAAAATTAGAAACACTTCCTAATCGTTACTGACACCACTACAGTTATCTCTTCCCACTACTTCCTATAATTACCCATAGTTTTCTATCGGATAGTCCTGATGTCTCTTACAACGCCTGGAACATGAATGCATTCCAATTTACTGATAGCTTTCCTTAGCTAAAAGTTACAATGCATTAAATTTTAATGTTTGGTCTAGATACAGAAAAAGGGTTTCTTTTGCTTGTGACATGAATACTCCTCGTATTTACTTATAATTGTTCTTGAGGCCACTTATATTTTGTTGCAATAAACCTATAATGTTTAAAGAATGATAGATGAATATTTGGAAAATAGCCAGAGACTTTATTTTATAAGACTTTTTAAGAGTAAGAAACAGAATTTATAATGAAAGTCTTTTGTCTTCTCAATTACAGCTATA
This sequence comes from Pterocles gutturalis, assembly GCF_000699245.1. Taxonomy (NCBI): domain Eukaryota; kingdom Metazoa; phylum Chordata; class Aves; order Pterocliformes; family Pteroclidae; genus Pterocles; species Pterocles gutturalis. The sequence continues at coordinate 15,236 of NW_010145804.1, read as the reverse complement.
ATAGCCTTCCTTAAACTCAAAACCCGACGTTTAGACTACAGCTGTAGGCCATTAAACACCTATGACCTTCTCCCATGAGCTGCTGAAGATCTTTGAAAATGACTCTTTCCATAATGGCAACTGTGTAGTCAAAAAAAACCCAACCCCAAACAAACAAAAAAACCCCCAAACCAATCCCAAAACTCTGGAATGAAGCATTGCCCCTCCTTCCAGGGAGGGCTGCCCCTGATCTTCCAGGCTGGAAGGGGGAATGCTGGCTCAGGAGCCCAGGGAAGTTCCTCCACCAGTGGTATTCTGCAGAGGGCAAATTTCCTTGGTGTATGACCTCATTAAATGCCTAGGGCTGTATAAGGGTCCTGCATTGTCACATCTGCACACAGATTAATTTTCAAACTCATGCCCTGAAATTCTACTTACCTTCACCTACAACTGCATCTGTATTAGTGTTGTGTTTTGAGGCAGTGCAAATCTCAACGGTTCTCATTTGCTGTACATTGGTGCAGCCTGCATACTGAGTTTCCTTTCAGAGAAATCTAACCTGATGGCTGTGCTGCATATGGCCACCAATTGCACTTCAGTCCCTAATGGGGTAACAGCGCTTGCAGCTTCAGGGTACATCCACATTACTGCTAATCAGTTCAGATCACAAACACGCATTTGAAGCAGATCTCCTGCCTGTCCCACTTACTCTTTGGTTCTTACTGCAGAAGGGTCTCAGAGCCCAAACTGGATTCCTTGTAAGTGAAACTAAACTGGAAAAGGTACTGCAAGAGTTCCTCCTAATGCTCTGCAGCTACTAATGGACATTCAGTAACATAAAACCAGATGAGATCTAATTTGAAGTAAATCCTCTGGAACACATACAATGTTGTCCTCAGCACCAGCTACTTCACTCTGCAGGCCTGCTTTTCTTGCAGCTCACTACTTGCTAACTTGAACGCAGCCTCAGATAGCTTCAGACCACATGTGTGATCGTGATGATTGTGGTGGTTCAAGGGACCAAATCAAAACTGCTCCAAAGTAAAACCCCTGAACTACACATAGTGTAGATGTACAGGCCTCAGTACTGGTTACTTCATTAACTATTCCTTTTATTGCACCAAATTACTTGCTAATGTGGACATAGCAGAGTGCCCTTTGTCATTAGACAGTGGCCTCTGATGCTTAGTCATGGTAACCAGAGGACAAATATTTTAGCCCTTTTAAAAAAATATATGCAGTTTTATAACTTTTTTTACACCTGAACACTTAGGTTCTTCTCTCTGTTGTTTTAACTCTATGGCTGTACAGAGGGTGAGGCTGCAAGCAGGGAGAGGTGGGAGACATGCCACCATGGAGTCCCTGAAATGGGCTCAGAAGGGCTGTCAGTTTTCATAGCTCTGCTGGGTTAAGACTTATGTTCCATCATACAGCTTTTACTGATGGTTTAGTTAAATCCTGCAAATGCAGTTTTATTTTATTAATGTACTCTACATCTGATTACATTTTGCGTATTTTTTTATCTCTGCGTATCACCTAGCATTAAAAGTAGAGACACTGGTACATAAATAAATACATAAGGCAACTCAAATGTACCATAATTCTGCTGATCTGATTCTGATTTCATGCTAGCATTAATCAGAACTAAAAGAACTAAAAAAAAATCAGAGCCATATACATCCAGAGTTTGTACTAGTGCACTTGACAGATAGTATAAGAAAGTTGTCCTCTAACAGCATAGAAACTTCTGCTACTGCAGATTATAAATACTAAAGTAAAGAGGAAATCACAATAGAGCCTAAAATTAATCTGATGCAAAACCCAAGATATATCCTCCTTGGTCCTTTTCAAAAGGGAACATGAAAGATTTGACCAAGTGTTATTGGCCAAAATTTAAAAAGTGGAAATGAAGGTTTCCACATATCTCTGACTTCTGCCTTGTGATTTCAGTCTGCAATAGAATTAACCTACAAAAGAAAATAAATTGTGACAGGACTACAGACACGGATCAAGGCTGCTTTAGATTAAGTTCTCTGTATACATCATGGATTTGTACCATCTGTTTTGTATTGAAAAAGAATAATATTTTAAGGCACATTTATTACAATATATTAAGAATCTTAAGAGCTCACATAGTCCTTTAAAATATATATTGAAGTTAAAGACAAAGTCCTACAGTGGAAACTCAGGGTCCTCAGCATCTTTCAGGAGACATTCAATGATTTCATGATAGCACTGTAAGTGAAAAACAAGCCTAGTATACATATTCTTGCTTGCATCCTGTAAAAATAATTGCCATTACTTACACTGTGCTACTCACATATTTTACACACACATCCTGTAAATTACAAAGAATAAACTTGAGTCATAATATTCACTGCTACATTCCTGTTATACAACTATATGGAGAACTTTAAAAAAACAATTTTTTTTCTTTCTAGTCATGGATGGACCTAGTGAATTTTCATATACTAGACTTCAGATAAACTGCATGTACAATACATACAGCTTCTTTTTATTTATGCACTGTATATGAAATTAATGCACTTTTTTTTTTATTCAACTGGTATAACTTTTCTCGTATTATTGAGATTTCACAATGTCCTTGCATTTTATGCCCTAGTGAATTAATTATTTTGGGATTTGATAGCAAAAAAAAGTAATAGCTCCTGAAAGGGAAGATTAGGAATATAACTAATAAATTAGCTTTGTACTGGACTCTCTGCGTAATGGGAAGTTAGAAACGTTTGTGGACGGACCTCAAACTACACAGTCAACAGAACTCAAACCCCCTGACTGGAACTGAGATGTGGATTTGATTTTCATTTCAAAGGAAGTAAGCACTGGTCACTTCCTATATCTTTGGTAATTTTTTGCTTGAAACTCTTCACTGGAAAGTTCAAAATAAGGTAGAGGAGGAGAATATGAATACAAACTCAGTGTGTGGAAAAAAGGAATGCAGTGTTCATCAAAATTATTGAAAGCCTTGCCCACCAGACGACTACGAGGTGCTAGACCATAAATAACTGCATAACTCCATGTGAATATAACCACTGTCAAAATCTTAAATAATACTGTCTACATTGGTCAAAACATTTGCATACTGAACTCACCAGAATACCCCCAAATGCATCCACATAATAATTATTCACACAATATATTAATTACAGATTGAGCATGACAGCTATGATCAGTTTAATAAAAGCACTCTGACATACAGTTTAACCCGCGATTGTACTTATAGCAAAGGATTCTGTTCTAGTTTTAGATCCCTTGTTAGTAGAGAATTTGAAAATATCCAGTGATGTTCAACTCATTTTCTTGATGTTGCTTCTGGCATAATAAGCACAATGTGGTTATAGCCTTTAATCTTTTTCATCTGAAAGATGTGAGTGATCGTATAAGATGCTAGTCTGTGGCAATCACATCCACTGCATCACTGAATTTAGACTTCAGACCTGCCAAATATTTCACACTGCTTGCAGGGTTCACGCAGTTGGCTCCTGCCTGCCGTTCTCATGCAGCTGGGGATCCAACACACACATTTATTCAGCGTTTACACAGATCCTTTGATTTGGTTTTTTAGGAATGAAGCTGTCACAAGCCCACGCCATCCTAATGGAACCTCCTGCTCACAGAGGTCCTGCTAGGGGATATATACTCTGGATGCAGCCCAGATCCCCAGCTCCATGTTAGCTCATCACTCAGTGCCCTCTCTGTCCCCTGGACCTGCACAGCATTCTCACAGGTACTGAAATAAATGGGACGTGAAAGCACTGATATCTGATACCATACAATGCACAGAACTTGCAGTTTATTATAAAGCAGACAGTGCAATAAATCCCTCTGTATTATATTTAGTAATGGTATCATTTGTGTCATTCAGGAAAGTGATCTTGATAGTTTTGTAAAACCCCACGGCTTTGAATAAATCACTTCCATAGTCAAGTATTTGACTGATGAGACACTAACTGTCCTACAGCAAGAAAATTATTCAGGCTGGGGAGATGACAGGTTCAGAGCACAAAAAACAATAAGCCATAGAGAAGCTAGAAAGAACAACATGTACAAAAGACCAAAGGGCAATTGTCACTATCCCTGAGTAATGACCATAACAACAGGTGCTAAAACATACAATACAACTATATAGTACTAGCCAATTTCTACACTGGCAGAAGGCTCAATAGCCAAGTCAAACCCTTTATAAGCAAGAGATTCTCGTTAGCACAATGAAAGGGACAAATAAAAATGGCTAGGGTTTGTTTGCAATACCCATTACAGTTGCCTGCAATGTGAAAGAGCTTCCTGTTTTCTGTTTCCATGTGATCTCCCTATGCTACAACTAATATAATTGTTGCCAAATAGAAAAATAAGTAGACTCTTTAGTTAAAATTGTCTATGGCCTTGAAATGGTTATAATTTCTTTCCTTATCTTTCTTTCCAACAAGATCCCTGTTTTACCAAGTACCATATATAATTATTCCAGTTTTTCCTAATGAAGATGTTTATCCTTTCTTATCTAGCCTGTCTGTCCTATCTTGTTATAATTCACAGAAATCTGAAATATGCTGTTCTGATAAACCTGTCAGAATAATAACAGGAATACATATAGTTAATCATTGTGATAGGGTTTCCACATTATTCTGAGAAAGATAGAACTGAATATTATGAATAACACTCTGAATGTAATTTATAAGAATATGTAGATCTTTTCCAGTGGTTTCCATTTTCTAATAATCTTGAAATCTTATCAGATATTAATTGCTAGAAGCATGATTCATTATAACTAACTGTGCACAGATTTACTGTTCGTAACAGTGAAGTAAGCAAACAGACAGGTTTTAGTTATCTGTAGGCCTGCCAAATATGAAATAATACTTGTTCTAAAGAATGTCAGTATGTCTGTGTGTTGGTCTTCAGTACCTACGTTACTCTGAGCCTTTTTTTAAGTATGTATTTAATAACACTTTAGAGAAGAAAACAGAGGAAATCTATTGTAACACTATGCAGCAGAGCTGAGCTAGCTAGAGATAAGTGGTATCAAGCTGTCATCTGGGGAAATGTTGCATCCAGATTCTTTAGGTCCAGTCAGGGAGACCTGAAGGGAGATTTATCTTCTCTTGCATAATTGCTAATGACTTCAATGTTGAATTCAAGAGTTCTGAGAACAGAAAACATAAACCCCAGAGAATGATGTTTTGTTTGAAAGGCACATTAGCTTAATCCTAAGCATATGTCCCTGCCTCCCGCACAAACATAGGAAAATCCAAAAGAATAGCCAGTACCGTCCTTTGATTTATTTCTCAGACTGCTCATGCTTCAGCTTTGTCATCAAGCGATCCATTTCAGCCTCCTCTGTGCACCTCGCATCACTTTTCTTTTTGCTGTTTCTCATTGCAGCTCTTCTTGCTGTTGCTGCTTCCTGAGTCACACACAAAGAGATTTAGGCATGAACATTTAATGGCAAAGGCCTTTTAAAACTGTAGAATTAATTTTTTTTTAAATTGTTTTTGTCTAGTTGATAGCTTGCAGCACCAAACCAAACCAAACAGAATCATTAAATAGTTCGGCGGACTAAGATCAAAGACAGACACCTGTGAGCAAAATCCTCTGTTATCCTTTCACTGTCAAAAGTAATTGTTGCTAATTGAACAAGTTTGTTTAATTCTAATATAGCTCAAGAGACCATAGCCTGAGCTGCTGGAAATAGATCTGGCTCTGCTGAAGTCAGCTCTGCTAGTCTATAGCAACTGAGGAACTGTCTCAAGGAGAGAAACAATTAACCCATTGCTTAACTGCATGGGCTGCGTGACCAGCTATTGCAACCAAAATGCATGTCTCAAAACTTGGGCTGATGAAGAAAAAAAATGACCACAGTCATCTTTGCCTAATTTTACATTAGAAGCTATTAAATACACACTTTGATATCAGTAGACTAGAAGACATCCAATAGAATTTGATGAAGGTGAAAATTGAAATATGTTGGAAGGCCTGCAAGGAGACACCAGCCATCATTTTCTAAACGCTTTTAAAATCTGATTTTCCTTTGCAAGAAAGAAAGCTCCTCTCCTCCCTACTCAAGTTTAACACACAACCACAATCAACCAGCAAGCAACAAGAAGCAGTGCTAGCATATGGATTTAAATGTTTAGAAAGTAAATAATCACAAATCTAGCACATCTTCAAATCAGGCTCCTTTATAAAAAATGCTCAGAATAAAGTGTGGGTCTATCTGCCACATCTTAATTCCTGGTGGAGTGAATGGAAATAAGAAAACTAAGCAATCACCAAAATTACTTCCTCTAAGTGCAAATTAGAGCTGTAAGATGTATGTCTGTTACACACGTCACACCAGCCTGATTATCAACAGTAAAATTATATACAAGCAATGCTTTCTGAGGTAGCAGTGCACATTGAAAATGAAATAATGTAATTTAGGGAGAGATTAAAAATAATTGCAATCATAAACACAAATATTTATTTCAGATTCAGTGCTGGCTCCTTCACTCAGCCAAGTTAGGACAGCCTACGAATAACTCCTGTAAATCCCCACCTTATCCTATTTCTCTGTCTGGTGCTCCTGCTTTACTAGGGCTGCAGCAGTTCACAGCTACAACAGAACGCCAGTGCAATGCTGAGCTGCTGTGCAGATCGTCAGGTAAATCCCAGCATTTAAAAGACTCAATATTTTCAAGGCTGATGCAGACACAGTTGCAGAGAGATAGATTGGTGCAACTATACAGATGTATCATGAACAGAACAGCACGCTGCTGCATGGGTGCTAAGGAGAGCCAAATTCCACTTAGTCCCCTTGCTAACTCCAGTGCTATTTACTTCAATGTTTATTTTACTATTATTATTGTTGTTGCTTGTCACTTATTTTCTATCCTTTTGCTTGAGCTATTCTAAGTCTCCAGCCATTGCCTTTAGGTCTTATTACCTTGCAGCTACATTGTTTAAAAAAAAAAAAAAAAATCTAACCACTGAAGAAGCTGACACATTATTAAGAGAGCTTGTTACAAGTCACTCAAGTGCATGGGCATACAGATGCCATACATTCATCGCACATGTAAGAAGTCACCAAGTGCCTTTTTTCTGGAACAAGAGACCTTCCAAAACCAAGAAACATTAAGAGCCATTTCCCAAAATATAGGGCACAGATAGATCTTTCCAGCTACTGAGCCATGCACATACCAGGTGCTGGGACCTAGGTGTAGGTGCCAATGCTAGGGAGAAATCGACTGAGGATCCAAAGAGGGTGCAGAAAGTAGCAGGTAAAACAACATGTAGCAGGTAGTAATGTAGCCTAGGGATGATCAGGTTTGGGAGAGGGCTGTCTGGAGGGAGGCTTGGCACCACAAGCAGAGAAACTTCTGCTGTTGTGGAAAGAGGAACTGTCTTTAAACACACAAGATTTTACAAGCATGTGTCTGTTTCGATTCCAGCATACAGAGCCTGAATATTAAACAATTGTACATGTCACAGGGAAGACAATACATAAAATCTACAAACAATATAGAAATCAGCTGTATTTAAACACTGGCTAGTAATTCTACACTGGCTGTGATGGCATCTCTTGCTTCAGGGTAACCACAATGGAAAAGGAGATGGGACCACATGGCCTAAAAATAGCTTTTTGGTACAGAATTGTTCATTTCTGTATTGGTTAATGAAGACATGCAGGGCATACTATGGAAATATATACAATTGCTGTGTTTATCTTTTTAGTTCATCTCAGATGACTTGCAAAACTCTAGAGGTTGAGATGCAATGCTGTGATATTGTGTTGTGCGCCACAACACATTTTCTGCAAAAGTCAACCTATTAAGAGTACATGTCATGTAAAGAAAATATTTTAAATGATCACCTAAACACAGAGACATGCAGCTAGTAAATAACTTTTCAGATACTGCTTTATGTTATAGTACAAGAATGCTGCACAACACCCAAGAACAAAACTCCTGGGAATCAGTACAGGACCAAGCCTCATTAGTTCAAAAAAGGGAACCAGGAGTGCTTCTGAGTTCCCTGGTTTGAGTGTGTTTGGCTGCATGTGTCCCATGTCAGGGACTAAAACCCATCAACTCTCCAGTAGGCATCCTTCCCCTTCTCAGTCCTGCTTCAGCTTCTGCAAGATGGTCCCTGAATCTGAATGGCGAAAAGAACAAGATCCCAAGGTACCACAAATACAGCCCTTGCTGCATCTAGGTATGGTCATTTGTGTGTTTACCTAATTATACATAACCAAAACACAATTATATGGTCTAAAAGCCTTTTTCAGTACCATTACCCTCTGCATTGGAAACCACATCCTCAGGTCACGGACTTTACAAACTCTTTGGAAAGTTTCTGCTGTCTTCATATTATTTATCAATGAACCATGTAAGGCAACTGAACTCAAATTATTGCTGCTCTGGACAACAGTGATTTTGGAAAACCACACAGCATTTAGTCCTTTTCTGATTTAAGCACAGCAAAAGGTGCACTAGTGTGTATCTACTCAGAAATCAGAACTGGGCAAGTATAAAAGTATACTTCTAGAGTGAAAGAGAGTGCAAGATCCAGCAACCCCTAACTGAACATAGGAAAAGCAGAAGACAAAGGAGGGCTAAATTGCAGAACGTATTAGTTAGCATCTTATTCAGCATCCTAATCTAAACACAGCTCTGAAACTATTCTGTCCAGATGCCCTACTAAACACACCAAACTCCTAAAATGACTGGCCTGATGACCAATTTCTTAATATCCAGAAACAGGTAACACTTTGGTAGGCTGACAGTATGCCAAGGCAATTCTCAACACAAACAATGCCAAAAGAAGAACTGGAGAGTAAACAAGCTAGGAAATGAGTGAAATTCAAAATAATTTCAAGTTAGAACAAGAAACTCATTCTTTGCCATGCAGCTTCAAGGTCACTGACCTAAAGCACAGTTCTTCTCACTTTTTGTGTTCCTCTTCCACTTTGTCTAGCTTTTATAGAAGCAAAAATATAAGAGCTTGGCTGATAGATCTAGATCTATAGCTAGATGTAATTCAAGTGAATTACTCTGTTCTTACAATAAGGCCTGGCACTGCAAACAGGCTTCAGAGACAACTCACTCATTAAGCGGTTGGCCAGCAAGATGCTGGATTCTCATATCTGGTCTGAGTCTGGCAAAAGCACTCCAAAATAAGTGTTTCCTTAAAAATTTGTAGGATGTGGGAACAAATAGATGCTCTGATTTTTACAAAAATTCCCCTAACTGACTATGAGGAGAAAAGAGAGGAGAACAGTTTGAAGATACTTAGGTATCTCTAAATAGATGTATCTGACTTAAAAATAATATAGTGTGTGTGTATATATATATATATCAGTAATAATAGGCTATTTACATACTCTTACAACTTAACATCAGAAGGCACAACAGAGAGAGATATCCCACCTAGGATTAAGGGATGTGATAAATAATATTTAAAAGCAATATATAGACTGATAGTCTAAATAACTTTAAAATACAATTTCTCATCTCTGAACCCATTTTCTAGCTGTAAAGGGCATGGACACTTTCAGTTAAAAAAATAAAACCAAACAGCACTAAATGGTCTTTCATCCAAATTAGTATCTTTCTCAGGAAAATTGATTTGTATGACTTGTGTTCATAAACGCAAACTTAAAAATGTTTGTTTCTTTTATGATTTACAAACTAAAAAAAAAAATACATATATACATATCCTTACATGGAGGATTTCTTCTCTCTCTCTCAGCTGCAGACCTGTAAGTTTTTAGAAGCTACACTGTAAGCAAAAGGAAAATGAAACTGTAATTCTGTACTCTGTACTGCTTTCTGAGTTGAGTTATGTAAATTACAGAGTAGATTAATGAAGAGGAACTGAAGAAAAGTGAAAAAATTGCTCAATTTCCCCTCCAAACCAGAAAGAAACATAGGGAGGAAAAGAAAGGGACTGAAACCTCAAATTCTGAGAATTCTGTCTGTAATTAAAAGAGCAAAGACTGAATGCTATAGCATTGAAAGAACTTAAAAATATTCTTTAAACTATCTTCTGTATTTTGTGACTGTATCCTTCAAATCCAAGATAAGAGCAGAGTTGTCATTCCTTGTTGAAACACAGCCTTTGGCAAGGCTTCAGAGGATTGGTGCTGTTATAAGAATGGAAACAATACAGCACAATTTGTCCTGAGGACACTACAGAATGTTTCATCTTTGAAGACTGACATTGTATATTGAAATTTGGGAAAGAAAAATCTCTGTTTTTTAAAACACAATCTATGTATTCCTTCATCAGCACAAGAGATTATGGCCTCTGAGAACATCCAATACCAAATTTAGTATGTCCAGGATGACACTTAGTAGTATCCCAGATAATTGATTCAGTTAAGCCTTAAAAAGGATCTATGTTTTGGGAAAACAGGCAATGATTTAAAATATATTTGCTAAGAGACTGTGAAAATATTTAGGCAGAATTATCTGATCTATGCTAAATGTAAGGTCAAAAAGGTGATTTCTTCAGTTGTCCCTTCCTTCAGTCATTTCTTACAGTCATCCCTTAACATCTCTGATAACATCACAGTTTTCAAATACCACTTTAGATAAAAACCACACTCGTATATGTTCGTTTATGTTGGCTGACTGTGGTCACTCCTAACCTACTGTTTTTTAAAAACAAAAACAGTGGTAGTCATGGTGACTTAAAACACAATCTCATTTTCTTAGGATACAGATGCCCTAAGAAACAAGTGTGCCACCTATTGATTTACCAGATACCACTTAAGCATACCATCCCTAGTTTCATAATGCTTATATGCTCCAGCAACAACACTTGAGGACTTTAATGAACTTCAGCTCAAAACACTGTGTATGACGAGGACTTCAGAAGTGTCCGGTTTCACAGGCAGAAATTCAAGTACAGAAATACTAAAGTCCTTACAGTTAAACAACCAAATTGGTTCCATTTTATGCAGCTTATTCAGGATTATACAGGAAGTCTATGGTCTCAACTCCAGGCTTAAAACTTTCACTACTCAACCACCTGTCCTCTTCTAAGTGTCTCTGAAGGTATTAAGTACATACACACACATGCACTGATGTTATATGCCACTACCAGCAGTCAGAGATCTAGGCTGTTAGATCTAGGGAGAAGCTGTGGCTGCAAGTCATCAGTTTCTAAATGACAGTGCTATGCAATTTGCCATTTACAAACTATGATTAATACATTTGCTAAAAATAATAATCCATTAATTTCGTTTTCACGTTGTATAGACAAAAAACTTACTAGAGAATACATCTACACTGCAAGAGCATTTTTCAATACTCCCACACCTTACACTCAGTGCAGGCAGGGTGCCTGCGAAAAATTAAGACTTACAAATCTCACTTGCAAGCCCAAAGAATGAAAGGCTTGTTCTTTGTTTTGATTTCCATTTTCTTCCTAGAGAAAGAGGTCCATTTACATTGAGTATTTTAACGTGTGAAGTAATACAGCAAACTGAAATGCCAAGATGATATGTTGTAAATTCATCACTCCCTAAGCCAGCTGCTTCTTGTCAGAAAAGGAAAGTTCCTTTTAAGTGTCTTTTGAGACTGATATAAAACAAGTTATATGACAAGACTGTTTGTACTGTATGTCATCAGGTATTTCTTAAAGCATAAATTATGAGTGATTTCTTTTTTAAATGGAAAAAGGAATTATTTCAGACAAGCAATCCAGCAAATAGTAATTCCACTTCTGATGTTTCAGGAAATGAGAAATGACTCCCCCAGTGGTGCTTTCAGTAACACTAGAAAGATAATTTCAGATACCTCAACATGCAAATTTCCAACACTTAAATTCAACAAATACTTTGATTTAGCAGTAGCTTATGCATTTAAATCCCTTTTGAAATTAAATATTTAAAATGCTGTTCCACAATATTCTTTCAAATATGTTTTTAATCCATACTTGATTTATTTTTGGAGAAACCATAATTTAATCAAATTGATAGGGTATTTGGCTCTGTTCCTTCATAGGAAAGCACACAAATTCTACAGTGGCTTTATCAAAAGTGAAGTAATGAAATGTAATTAAAATGTGTAGTTAATAAAGTCCTTATTCACTTTATTAGGTATTTAGTCTCTAGAAAGCTGTTTAATTTTGTAATCTCCTATCTTTAATACAATTTGCATTGTTCTGGTTTGTGTATTTTTTTGTGTTAGAATAAATTATATTTCAATTAAATATTTCTGTAATTTGTGACTATTTGTCAGTTGTGAATTCTCATGACATTTTGTAACTGTTCTCATTAGTCCTCTTCCTTTGCTTACTTATTAGTATATTGTTACTTAATGATACCTTTAGAATATTTTCACAAAATTAAAAATATTTTTCTTGATATATTTGCACGATTGTGCCAAAACATAATAAAAATACTTCAATTACATGGCAGTCACACAGTGCTTGATTGCCTCTACCCATGGCAAACAGAGATAAAAATAAAGACAGAAAGGATAATCTCTGCAGAATTAATTTCTACAGAATGATAAGACCACATTTATTTAGACTATACAGTAGGTAGGTACCCATAATATGCTCATGGTCCTTAACTCCCAGGCACACAACTGAATAGAAAATAACACTGGACTAAGGAACACAGAAGGGATGTGCTCAAATCTCACCTGTTGTGGAGTGAAAATGCCACAAAAGCACACACCTGGAGGTGCTTCTGGGTCCTGAAGGTTAGACATGTAAACACGGCACAAATAACAGAACTGGAGAGGGATGAGCATGCTCGTCTTTCTCCTGGTCATCTGCTATTCTACTTCTGTCTGTCTACTTCACAATACAGATGCATACCCTTCACAAAAATTGTGAGAAGGTGCTGGTTATGAGTTTGAGACTACCCCCTCATTTCCTATCTGCATGAGACAATTTAGTCCTCAAGGATAACTGAGCACATTGTTCCAGGGCTGTATTGAAACACACAGTAATCATGCACCAAATTACCATGTTCCTCTTCTTTCACATGGATTCTGCATCATCATATGTCTTTTATGTGACCATTCATATGAAATAAAGAAAAGACTTAATCAACTAAAGTTTGGCCAGAATTGGGTTTGAAATAGCCATAAGAACTACCATCGTTGAAGACAAGAAGAAAAACTTTCCCTATGGGAATCATTGGGTTTGTGGCAAGTAGATCCCAACCAGCGACTCAGCACCCACCAGCTGCTTGCTCACTACCCATTCACACACACAGCAGGACAGGGGAAAGAATGAGAAAAGCAAAAGTGAGAAAAATCTAGGGGGTCCGGGTAAAGACTGCTTAACAAATGAAGAAAGAAAAAGGTTTTAAAAAACCAAGTGATAGAAAGGCAATTGCTCACCACCTCCCACAAACAGACTAACGCCTAGCCAGACACTAGGCAACAGCTACCTTGGAAAGACCACCCCCCAGCTTTATTGCTGAGCCTGATTTTGTATGGCATAAAATAACCCTTTGGTCAGCTGGGGTGAGTTCTCCTAGCTGTGTCCCTTCGCAGCCTCTTCCCTACCCCCAGACTACTCCCTGGCCCAGCAGCGTGAGAAACAGAGAAGGCCTTGACATTGTGCAAGCACTGCTTAGCAATAGCTATAACATTGCTGTGTTATCAACACTGTTTTGGTCACAGATCTGCAACACAGAAACATACAAGCGGCTATGGAGAAAACCAACTCCATCCCAGCCAGACCCAGCACAGAGTTAAAACCAAATATTTGCCTTCACTATTTGTGTTCATTTCTTCTTACAGTTCTGTCACCTGCCCACCACTGTGATGTCTGAATCTGTTTAGAGAAATAAAGATCCACAAAGATGCTTGCAAAGCAGATGACTTGCCTCCATCTAGCTACTACAAAATTTTTCTTCCCTGCCAGTGTGAGCCTCTCCTAACCATTGTAAGCGTGAGAGATCAGCCCCACTTCAGGGAGCATCAGTCAGTCAGAAACTGACCTTAAACGTTCAGTGTGATTGCTGAGATATGCATCAGTATAAATGGTTCTTGACTTGTCATCACAGTTGCTTTCCAGTGAAGGTGATTATAAATCTCTATGTTTTCTACGGGAGTGCTGAAGTTAAAAGTGGAATGAGACACCTTCACACATGTGGCTTGTTTATACCTAAAAACCACCCACCAACTCTTCTGTTATGCCAGTAGTCACATTTGTCATAGTATAAATGAAAAAGGCCAGGAGTTATTTGTGCTATGATCTCGACAAACTGATATGGCTTATAAAAATAGAACTAAATTTATACTTGCAGTGCAACATCATAAGAAATCTGTGGAGAAAGAGGTGAGAATTGTGATAAAAAGGAATCACAGGAGGGAATTGATAGCAGCTGTAAATTCTTTACCTATCATTACCTGGCTTTGAGGGCCAAAAATTATATCTGCCTCCTTCTGTTTACTTCTGCAGTTACTGATAGCAATTAAGCTGCTTTTCAAGCTAGAAAATGTTATTTGATTTCAGAATTTGGCTTAGCATTCCTTCCAAAATAGTCCTGTCTGGCAAAAGAGAATGCTACCATGAATTATTATTGTGAGAATAGCACAATTATCTGTACTGCATGGCTTTCTCCATCCTCAACCCAGAGATGATAACAGCAAGGAGACAACTCTTCTGGCCCCTGACAAGCTCTCTGCTGATGTGTCACCAGCGGGGCCACCACAGGTGATGCTCTGTCAGAGGTTTGCCTGCACCTTGCTCTCAAAGTCATCTAACTGTTTCATCCGTTTGCTCCCAGGAACGGATGGCTTTTTCAACTTTTTTTTTTTTTTCATGAATGCACTGAAAATAGTGAAGCAGGAAGAAGAGGAAAAAAAAAAGGAAACCACGAACCTGGCAACTACACAGACTACACATTTGTCAATTTTCAGAAATACTCAGTGTTCTTTGGGTGAGCAGGAAGTCTTTTCCTTTAGTTTTCAGAAATAACTGATTTACGTTTTCATCACTACCCCAGCCCATCACTATTAATGACTAAATGCTTCCTTCAGAGATGTGTTACCAGCACTTTGGAGTTGGGGTAAATGGTGAAGAAATGGATTAACGCATGTGTCGTGGTGAAATCACTCTCCAAGCACTCTGGAAATGCATATTAAACGAACCTGCGGGAAGAGGCAGGGCCTCTCCTCAGGCTCCCCTCAGGCGGGCGCTGCGTGGCCCGCCGCCTGCTCCACCTTCCCGCCCGTTGCCCCGTGCGGCAGTCGGCGCATGCGCTGCAGGCGTCTCTTAGCAACTGGGGA
>NW_010145803.1:0-1173 GCF_000699245.1 Pterocles gutturalis | reverse complement strand
GGACCTTAAAGATCATCAGGTTCTAACCCTCTTGCCATGGGCAGGCACATCTTCAGCTAGATCAGGCTGCTCAGAGGCCCATGCAACCTGACCTTGAATGTTTCCAGGGATGGGATATCTACAAACTCTCTGGGCAACCTGTCCCAGTCTTTCACCACCCTCATCGTAAACAGTGTCTTTCTTATATCTAGTCTAAATCTACCCTCTTTCAGTTTAAAACCATAACCCCTTTTGCTATCACTACAGACCCTAATAAAAAGTCCCTCCCTATCTTTCTTATAAGCCCCCTTTAAACGTTGAAAGGCTTCAACAAGGTCTCCCCAGAGCCTTCTCTTCTCCACACTAAACAACCCCAAGTATCTCAGCCTGTACTCATATGGGAGGTTCTCCACCTCTCGGATAATCTTCGTGTCCCTCCTCTGGTCTCACTCTAACAGGTCCATGTCCTTCCTGTGCTGAGGACCCCAGAGCTGGATGCAGTACTGCAGGTGGGGTCTCATGAGAGCAGAGTAGAGGGGGAGAATCACCTCCCTCGACCTGCTGGTCACATTTCTTTTGATTCAGCTCAGGATACAGTTGGCTTTCTGGGCTGCAAGTGCACATTGCCAGCTCATGTTGAGTTTCTCATCCACCAGCACTCCCAAGTCCTTCTCCTCAGGGCTGCTCTCCATCCTTTCATCTTCCTCCACCTTCCTTTCACCTCCACCAGACAATCTAGTGGCCATAGTCATCAGTCATGGGCAGAAGTAGCAGGGAAATAGCACCCGTGCTGCTGAATGGGCCAAGGGTGGAAACCGGAGCCAAGAGTATGGAAGCTGAGGGCCGTCAGCACAGAATTTTTTTGTTGTATTTCTGAGGGGGATCAAATTGCTCTGATACAGAGTGTGCAGCAGGAGAACGTGAAGACCAGCAACGACGAGGGTCCTGGGTACACTTCCCAAGAGAGCTGCAGGTGGGTGCAGAGCTCTTGACTGCTTCATTGGTTCCCCCCAGAGAGGTTGTGCTCACAAATTGGCTGCCTTCAGCATGGCTGGCAGTCCCCCCTCACTGCCTCTCCCACCCAGGACACAGCTGCTCTCTCCAGCCACGCAGAGTTTAAAAGGATGGGGTTTTCTCTATGGGCAAGGAGGAATCCTGCCGACCCTGTGCTGGCCATCCCTGAGTGGATCTGGT
>NW_010145802.1:0-18887 GCF_000699245.1 Pterocles gutturalis | reverse complement strand
AAAAAAAAAAAAAAAAAAAAGTGAGAAAATATTTTTTTGACAACGTTAATTAGCAGATTTTCTATCAGAAGGGAAACGAACTCCCCAAATTATTTTTTTTCCATTAGTAGGGTCTAGAAGGACAGCTTTATGTCCTTGTATAACTAGAAAAAATTACTTTTTTTAAAGTTTTTTTTTTTAATTAATTACTGCTGGTTTGCTTTGTCAGGGATTTCCACTGCATGGTGTCTGCTTTGAAATAATTGCAAAATCATTATCTCTTTAAGGTTGTTTTGAGCAACATGGTGGAAGCCTCCCATAGCCTGTTTTCCTGCTGGAATTTTTATCCTTCCTGATTATCGACTGTGTTCCCATGACAATTCCTGTACTCACGCATCCCAGAATTAGCTCCTAACATGTTTCAGCCTGATGGTACATCAAGCCCACTCAGTGCTCTGGAAACTACATGTACGCAATAGGTTCTGAATGTGTGGGGAAAGAAAGGTCTCTAATTTGGGTATTAAGGGTATGTGATTGAAAGATGGGATAAGGGATGGACAGAAGAGAGTGAAGGAAGTAAAAGATGCTTAGTTTTATTCCTTTTTTTTAATTGAAATGCCTCCCGTCTGTAGGATAACATCTTAGAATTAATATATACTATTGGTGAAATGGAACTCTTGCTTGAAAATTACCTGTCAATTTATCTTCAGAGTCAGCTGATAAGGCAAGCAGTTCTGTATTTTGAGTTAACTTTCCTGCAGTTTTCCTTCATTGCACCCTCAGTACACCTGGAAGCTCACCATTTCCATGAGGTGCCTAGGTGTCATTGCCACTTTAAATGCTGCTGCATAGCTGGATGCATTCCAGCTGCAAAACTAGGTACCCTTCTCAAGATTACAACAGTCATCCTAGTTAAAACCTGAGCAAATCCTAGTAGAAATCTACTCAAAAGAAACAGCTCTGTGCTCGGTTCTAGCTGCCAGAATAGTGCCAGACCTGATGGTATACATACAGCGGGGCCACTCCACTACTGCAAGTTAAGTCAACGTCCATTGACAAAAAAAAGCTCGCAGCATGTGCTGGTTTGGCTCCAAATGGCACTGGTTGTTTGCTAGGAAGGCCACCATCACACTCCCATGTTATGTGGCCAGCACTAATGTCTCTCAGCCAAGGCATGATGAATTCCAGCCAGGACTCCTGTCTTCCACTGTGGACAGCCAACACTGCCAACAGAACGTGTTCAACTCTAATGCCTAGAGAGCGGCTAGCTAACTTGTTTGTGCCAGTAGTTGAAGTTCACAGATGAAAACTGTTCTGAGGCTTTCTGGACATTTTTGCCCCCAGCCTGTTCTCAAGAAGCTTTCCAGACTGGAGAAGTAAAGCTCTTCAGCATGACTCCGTCTGAGAACAACCTACCATCTCACCATCTGTCACAACAGCATTTTCTAACATTTTCTTCTCCTTCTTGGTGCTTCTTATTCCTTTTCAAAGTTTGCCTCTGGCATTCTCCAAATGGCACAGCAGTGTTAAGCAGTGACAAATGCACCTTGGGACATTCACATTTATGGAGGTCTCCTTCCTCTCAGCTAACCCAGTATGATAGTGCCATGAGGGTTAAAAAAACCCCAAACTTATTATAACATAAGCATGGTTACCAAGATAGCAGGTACAGGAGAAAATGAAATTGAGATAGTAGTTTACTTTACAGTTTGAACAATGCTCTGAGCTTTCAGCCACCTTTACCTTTACCCTTTATAAGATATATTACCCAAAGTAAGATATTTCAAGTTGCCTATGGATTTTAAGATATTCAGTTTGCTTTAATCACAGTCTCAGCACTACTGATGATTTGGTTTCAGAAGAGTTATTGCAAAAGTTTATTTTTTTGCTATGCAATTTGTGCAGACCTTCAGATGATCCATAAAGTAACGATAATACATTCAAAGGCAAGAGTGTCTCTGAGGGGTCACCTACAAAAGTAATACTGACCTCTTTTCCTCACAGAACCTCTGCAAGAATCCTTCCACCAGAAACATTGCTGCCTATTGCACCAGCTGCTGTTGCCATTTCAGTAAGACACTTTTTGTTCCTTGGTGACAAACCTCCTGATTGCATCTGTCCCCCACCATAAGGATAGCCAGCAGAGTTGCAGAAGGAGGTTACTACTTTTTTCTCTGCCTCTCACCAATTTTCCCACAGCCCTTCCACCAATTCAAAAACATATAGGCACCCTCCAAGTCCCTTTGCCGATGCTGGTCTCCAGGCTGAGCCCAGGGCTCAGCTGAGCCCAGGAGGAGACCATAGGAGAGGCATTCCAGGAGTGAGGGAAAAACATTGCCTTAGTGTTGCTATGGAGATCAGAATTAGCACAATAACTATTGTGTTGTGTTTCAGCGCTTTCCAGTCTCCTGTTTTAATTCCACTGCTCCATCACCACTTCAGTTCTGTACCGACAACATCCCAGCACACCTGACGTTTCTGGGTCAGAAACTGGAAACAGAATGGCAGAACATATAAGAACCTGAAGTCTGTCAAGAGACCAGAAAAGGGAGAGAAAAAAGTGAGGGAAGGTCTTGTAGAAAGAGAAGATTAAAAAAAGACTTATAAGAGGCAGGGACATGCACAAACATCTTCCGGAGATGGCGCAGAAACAGACAGAAGATGGAAAATGTTTCGGTACCATATCGTTACCCTCCGCCCTCCCTTAATAAAGCCCTGCCCCTCATGGAGAGCAATGCACAGACTGTACACCACTTGGCAGTGAATACTGGGACTGTTTTCCCTCCTGTATGCAACAACCTCTCCCATTTCTTCAGCACTGAGAGGAAAAGCAAAGTTTCTAGAAGCAAATACAACATCACTCTTTCTTCTGAGAGGAAGAGCAAAAGTTGGAAGGAATTTATAATTTTAAACACAGTTTTCCACACCCACATTGTAATATACAGTTAGATGGTTGTGCCATTTCTGATCGGTTTTATGTTCCAGTTCCCTAAAGCTTGCACTGCTTATGTACGAATTGTTGTTGATATGAGCTCAGTACCCTTCCATAGAACCATCCATGCTGTAAACATAACACCCTGCCTTTCCACAGAAACACTGGAAAATCATGAAAAAGGGGATTAAATTAAATTGATTTTGTAGATTAAAATTAGGAGGTATTTCTGATCCACTGGGCTTCACAATTAACTGCAGGTGCTAGAGGTAGCATCACTGGCTGTGTAAAATCTCTCTGAACATATCTTTCATCTGCCAATAGCATTGTCCCTTGCTGCCACAGCCGTTGTGCAACACCCAGCAAACAAGCCTTGCTTGGCTACCTCTGGCCCTGCAGCAAGCACCACCTTTGCTCTTTCAGTCTTCCAAAAACATATCCCTCTTCAGTCACCAAAAGTACAGCTGAACTTTTACTTCACCTAGCTAGCAAAGACATCACAAATCCACCAAAAAGCAGAGGACAAAATGTGCTTCCCAGGAGAGCAACAAGGTGTCTGGCCCTGCCTGGCCACCCCCCACCAAGGAGCAGGGCTCCAGCAACAGGGAAAGTGGGCTGCAAAAAAGGCCTAAAATGCAGCTGGAGGTTCATTCACACTTATGTCATTGTTATTCATCCTCATCCTGCATCATGGCCTTTCCTAAAAATGAATACTGATTTTCTGAGTCCGGAAACTAAGCTATTGGGTGTTCATTTGGTGCACACAGAGCTCACAAAAATTACCCCCTTTTTTTTTTAATCTTCCTTTGTCCAAAATGACATAGAAGCTGGCTGTTCACACCACCTGGCTGTGTGATGGCACACGAAGACAGCAGCATCCCCACAGGGATGACTCCGGGGATCTCGCTGCACCACCATCCTTCCCCATGGGCTGAGACAAGAACTGGAAAATGGGTGTAATTTGCAAAAGACACACAAGCAATATAGCTTACTTTTTTGAGTCTTTGCTGCTCTCCTGTCCCAGGATTCCAAGAGCTTCTTACACAATTTCTAACTGAGCTTTGAGCGGGGAAAAAAATAAAACAAACCACCACAACAAACTGCTTACAGTGACACGATGGGACAGATCACAACAAGAGCAATCTTTGGTGTTGTGCTGTGGTGTCACTCACTGTTGCCCACATTTAGACAGGTAGTGAGAAATGACCAATTTTAGCTATGAGTTGCTGTGCAAAAAGTTTCAAATAAAACCTTAATACCTAATAACTTCCCCTGTAGGCAAGCCTTTAAAAGCAAGTGAATGAATGTATTCCCTTCAAGAGTTCAAAGGGGAGGGAGAGTCTTTGCTCATTTATGGATCCATAAAGCATATTTTGTGGGAGCTCGGTAAAGTCCAAAAGCGGAACGAGGTTCAGTGGAGCTCTCAGTCCAACTGTAATTACAACCTCAACACCTCATTTCCATCCCCATTCCCTCCTCCAGCCTTGTAAAGGAAAACACCTTCAGACTAAAAGTCCTATGCCTCTTACTTCTGAAGATTCATTCCTTTGTCTTTCTGGTGAAGATCTACATATTTTTATTTTTACAGCATAGGTAAAGAAACACCTTCCTGAGAAAACTTAAAACCAGACACAAAACAGAGACAGAAAAACTGCTCTTTCAAGCACAGAAAGTTAAGGAAAAGGTATTCCAAGCCAACCCTTTGATTTAATATTTCTCCAGTCAACAAAGCATCTGACCACCTTCTTATATGCATATTACTAAAAGGTTATCTTAGTAGCAAGTAATCAGTTTAAACTTGAAACTCAGATGCACTATAGAATGGCTAGAGTGTGAAAATACAGGAATCATGGGGATGAGTAAGTATGCTACTAATTACCCCATTCTTGTTTCTTTTTATGAAATGTAATAAAATTATGACAGATAACTACGATCTTCTAATTGAGAAAGTATCAGGAACAGGAGAAGCAGCAGGATGTGGTTTTTGCTCACACACCAAAAGCATGGGATGTGAAAATGTCATGGTGAAGTTCCAGAATCACAGTCAAGAGGCTCGCTCAGCAGCTGCTTAGTTGGGAAAGAGACTTCCCTGCTTAACCTTGTCGTGGTATAGAAACATTGACTGGAATTTGAAATCATCTGTGTTCTTACCGCATTTCCCTGTTATGCTTTTGAAAAATGGGCCAATGAAATCCTTTATTTTGAGAACCTTAAGGAAGGACAAGAGATTAACAAGTGATCTGTTTTAGCTATTGTACCCTAACCTTTCTGTATTTCTCAGAAGTTTTTTCTTTAGGATTATAGACTTATCTTTTTCCCTGGATTTTTATGTACACCATGTAGAATACAATTTTTTAATAACAGAGTATATACTTGTGTTTCTATTCAGGGGTCACTTAATGGATAAAACTTTTGTATGAATGCCTAAACTATTTCAATTCTCAATCACACTGAAAGCCAATACGACCCAAATACCAAAAGTACAAAGATAGTTTTGGAAAATGCAGTGTTAGCTTGGGATCTTATTGTCTTAATCTAGATATTTGCATCCAGATGATGTCACAAAGACATTTGGTTTTGCAAGGATGGTTAATTTCACTTTCCCTCTAACACCATGAATAGTACTAATCACTCTGTCTAATTTGGTTCAGCACTGGTATGTTAGTTTCATGGTGCAAATAAAAGTTAGCCCGATGTCTCAGGAACCTGGGCATTGTCCACATTAACAAAGCCTTATTGTACAAGATTTGTTTTATGCCTTTTTTAAGTCTGAACACAATAAGGTCAGCATCAAGGTACAGGGAACTTTTGCATCTTTAGAGGGGGACAGTGTGAACTAGTTGCTATGCTATTGTCATGCTCAAATTGATCACAGTGATGGTCTGTTATGTGCAAAGCCATGCCTGAGTCTTTGACTGATACCTGAATGACAAACAGTAGAGCTTCTCAGGGTATTTCATCCCATCTAGACCAACATAATTCTGTAGGAAACATGCTACTTTGCCTCTGGTATGGATGAAACCTGATGGTTAGTGAAAATATCTAAGGTGATGTAAAAAACAGAAATGAAGTCTGAGCAATATCAGTTTGAATCTTGAAGAGGCAGAGTCATGCCACACCGTCCAGTGGAGAGCTGCTAGATAGTGACAACTGCTTTCTCTCTTGCAAAGAGTGCAGTGCACTTAGCAAAAGGAGTTAAGTCTTTTGTACATAATGACATGTAAGCCATAAAGTATTGCCGGGGTCTCTTCACTGTCATGTAAAAATCACAAATGTTGCAGAAAGTGCTGTGCTTTGATTGCAGTGTTTTTCAAGCCCATTTTTCACTTTCCCTTGTGCTTGCCTTTTCAGCTTTGTTCGCAATGCTGCACAGCTAAAGGCACCTGAGAAACAGATTGCTAGGCAACAGATGCCGCAAAGGACAGCTTCCCCTCCCCTAGCACTGAGATGGCAAGAGACCTTACAGTACTCAAAGTTGCCTGTTACAAAATATTCAAGGCAAAACCAGCTTAGTATTATGAAGGCAAGAATTACTTTAAAAGTAGGAGTTAAAAATAAACAGCAATACGAGAAAGAGACAATTCAAGCAAATGAAAGAGAAACGTGATGGGAGGCAACAACAGGCAACATTAAGTAAGGAGTTGTTACTAAAAGCATGGGAAGAGGTAGAGAATATGAGGAAAGACTAACAAAACACAGGTACAAGGCAGATTTGAAAACTTCTGTGATATCATAAACATATATATAAGCTTAATTTACTGTCATTCTTATAAAAGTCTATTTATTGCTAAATTCTGTTTAGAGTTTGTTTTACCCCTCCATATCAAAAATTATGTTTACCACAAGGAAACTCATATTACTGTTGTGTTTTTCTTCCTAACTACCAAAGAGAGTACTGTACATAATTTCTACTCAGTCTGTAAATGTCATCCATGGACCAAATACAAAAGTTTCATTTGATCACGATTTAGGAGAGAATGCAGAAGCTACATAAAGATACATAAATCTTTATAGAACACAAATTGTTATTTCACCCAGAATATAATTTGGAAGCCAACATATAAATGCAAAGTGGTACATACTAAGCAATGCTAAGTAAGAAAAAGAAAGGTTGCGCCTGTCTAATGAGAGTTTCCTTTAGAATAACAAAAACAAACTACTAAAGTAACCTGACCTGGAAGTTGTGAAGAATAGTGCAGTACCTCATTTAGGAAATATGGTTTCCTCATTTAAGTCCTTAATTGCTGTTTTTAATGTGTAAATAGGCTTGCTCAATAGGATGAACAGTGGCAACAAAACCAGATGCTGGGTATGCAGAACCAAAACAAGTACTGAGCAGCAAAGCAAGCGAGTGTTAGAAGCTAAGAAATGCCGACATACAGTGAAAACTAGACTTTGCCAAGGATATTAAAACAATGGGGGAAAAAAAATGGAATGGCTATGCAGGAAGAATGGGACAGAGATTAAAGATAATCTATGTGCAGCCCAAAAACTAAGTACTCTGCCTCATTTCCATCAGAGGAGATGATGTTGAGCATAGAACAAAAGGCAGAATGGCTAAAGGGAATCAGGTTAGGGAAATTGCTAAGGAGCTTATTCGGTCTTTTGAGACCAAATAATCATCACAGCAGAATTCAGAAAGAACAGGATGCAAAACAGCAGGTAAAGTAACTATCATTTTCAATAATTCTGCTGGGTCAATCCATTCTTAAATGACTATACAATTGCAAAGAAGTTGCTGAAAGACTGAGCTTGCCACAGTAACAGCTGAGTGAAGATAGGGGTTCTGTCTACAAACATATAATTGAAGTCAAATTTAGAAAGGGGAAAATTAATAGTATTCTAGCCAAACGGTAATGTTGACATGAGAACAAACACATGACGAAGTTAGAAAAACATTTCTAACCTTCAATGCAGTGAGGTTTGGGAACAATCTCCCAACGAGAGTATCTGGCACAGAAATAGTTAGAAATGGAGATTGATCAGTCTGGAAAAACAGATTTATTAATAAATCTGCCTGAGGCACGTAGAAGAGAGACCATTCCAGTCCTTTCTCTCTAAACTTCTTTATAATCAAGTCTCTGTGATTCCTCCATGGTTTCCTAGATATTTGACTAGATAATATTCCAGCATCCAGTAATAATCCTTTGCCTTGTTACTACTTGCAGTCATCTCAACTATCAACCATTCTGCAATAAACAGGGTACAGGTATTCCCTGACAAGGCAAAGTTTTCTGTTGGATGTGCTGACATGGCACAGACTTTTCTAGTTCTGACAGTTGTTCCTTCAGCTGAGGGATGAAATGGAAAAGTCGAGCCCTGCCTGTTCTAACAGTGGTTTTGAAATCCTTAGATGGCTCACCCATGCTGCCCATGAGAGACAAATTTAAAGAAAAGCAACCAAGTATTTCCCCTCAATCCATTACTTTGAAATGTCACACAACTGTTGAAAGTTTATGCAAAGTTTGTCAAAGATAAAACTATTGACAGTGTTGAAATATGACAATAGAAAGGAAGTCACAAGTCTTCTCAGATAATTACCTTTATGCTTTTCAGGTTTGGAGTACATGGGTATTCCCTCCACAGGTTTAACCAAACTTAAGTATGTGTTTTGTTTGTG
Source organism: Pterocles gutturalis (assembly GCF_000699245.1). Lineage (NCBI taxonomy): Eukaryota > Metazoa > Chordata > Aves > Pterocliformes > Pteroclidae > Pterocles > Pterocles gutturalis. The sequence goes on along the minus strand of NW_010145802.1, from coordinate 10,356 downwards.
AACTCTTTAGCCAGCTTTTTGTCACTGACCCATCACCTTGGTAAATTCCTTTTTGCAATTGCTTCAAAATAACTATTTAAAATATCTGACTCATTTCACAAATATACTCTAAGATTTCTTATTAAAAAGCCTTGCAATAGTCTAAGAGAAAAAGGGTTCTGCAAATAAAGAATAATGCTAACTATTCTGTTTTTGGAAGACAGGAGTGCAGTGCCAGTTAGCCTGCAGCAGTCAGAAGGCAAAATTCCCCATCTTCTACCAGACAAGATCACTAGAGTTGTATGTGTATGTTGACAATTTTTTTTTAGTGCATATACCTATTTAAAATAATTATTTTGCATGCCAAGACATATCTCCTTCTAAGTTCATTTCTACTATATAACGGATGACTTGAAATACAATTTAATTCATTTTTGCGATGTAATTTTCTTCCATATCTACTCTTTTCAGTAGATATTACATCTTCACTGCTTCTGAATGTATATTATTAAGTAGCAATTGCAAACAGATGTATCATAAATTTCAATTCTGTAATTTCTCCTTTTAGCCAACTCTAACTTCCATCATTCTTGAAAGCACAAGAAAAAAAATGGTAGAATAAATACTCATTTCAGTTGTGCTCCATATCCCAGTCGCTGAACAAAGACATTTCATAGCTAACCTGTATTTATTTATGCCTCAAACCAATTCCTTTTTCTATTGAATCTTCTTAATGTATTTTGCCTTTATAACAATTGATATATAGTTAGGCAATTCAATTTGATGACAGACTTTTTTTCAAAGCTGGAAATGAAATTTGCTAGAATCTTTTTTCTCATCCTCAAAACATCACTTTGAGGTATTTGAAACACCTCTATAAACCAGAGTTTAAGAGATAAACAAGAGAACTGGGGATTGTGTGAAGCCCCAGAGAATCCGCTCCCTTTCTTCCTCAGCTGAATCATGGAAGAGGTCTGGAGGGATGCTGGGACACTGTTACCTTTAGATCCCACATGGAGGAGGGTTTGAGGTCTGGGTTCGGGCAAAGGTGTTTTTTGTTTGCTTTTGCAATCTCCATATGAAGTTCTTCCTGCTCATGCAAGACCAGTTTTTTCAAAAGAAAAAAAAAGATTCAACTTTTAAAAGAAAATTCTTATATACATATGCTTTTTAAAAAAAAAAAAAAATCAGTTGATCTTAAATCTGACTACTTCACAGACACTTCTATTAAAGCTGTTTTTTCTGCACTTTTGTTTCACAGAAGGGATAGGCTGTTTATCGACAGGTTTTTTATGTTGCCTTTGAAGGGATTCTGGACCTGACTATCCCATTCTAACCAGATCTAGCTTGATCACAATGAAACCTTCAGGAGAGGGTGGTATTACTTTCAGCTTCCATATAAATGATAGTTCTGCCTGCAAAGTGGCCATAAAAGCAGCAGGCAGAAATTGTATAAGTTGTTGTCTGTCAGTTATTTCCATGTAAAATATACATTATTTGCAAGTTAAATTTGTTTTGTTTTCCCCAGTCTGCCAGTTCTACAAATTCAAGCTGACAATCAAGAAAAGTTCTTCTCATGCATAATTACCTTTAACAGAGAATCCTCTGGCCAAATTGATTCACTGACACTTAAGCATTTCCCGTCACCATTTTTTGCACAGCCAATGCAGACCAGAACTTAACAATGCTAACATACAAGAAAATGTTGAATCTGGTTCACTGTCAGCACATCTCCTCTGCTGGGCTTGCACACCAAAGAAAATAGTTAAGACATCAGCTTTAAATGCAAGCTAGTAGCTATGACTTTGAATGCACATCAATAACATACTGAGTAGGTGGTAATTTTACTTTGGAATGGGAGATGTTAGATAAAGTCTTTTCTCCATTCAGCTTTTGAAATACCTGGGATTGAGCACTGCTATATTTCACATTTATCTCATTCTGCCCCTTGCTGTGCACTTGTAGCATCTTCACTTTACCCAACCCCATGAAAACAATTTCCAGGACAAGTTCTCAGGGCTTGGGAACAGATGACCAGACAATTAGTTTAGTTTTGTTCTTTAAGAAACAGTGAATATTTTAGTGCCTAAACGTCCCACCTCTGTTTTCATCTGCTTTTGGCCTTAGAAAGCTGGAAAGTTTTGTATGCGTTGTGCATAGGTAATAGCATGGCCTGAACACAGGTAGGGCGTTCTCTACCTGATACAATCAGCAGTTATTTTAAATTGAAATCATCAAACTGATAGCTGCTACTTAAAGAATGAAGAATGTCTTTTATAAAACACACTTTAACATATGATATTTGCCTTATATCCAAACCAGTGGGCCAAGCAAAAGTTGATATTCATTTGGAACACAGGCTGGGAATCCTTGCTCATCTCACGTCAATATTCAAGTACTCAGTACTCAGCAACAGGAGTGAACTCATCTCCTCCCATTTCTTTGTTTATACAGGGTAACATACATTGGTACCTACAATCAATATTTACTTTTATTGTGCTGCTATCTGCTTTTCATAATAATTAATTGAATCACACTACACACCACTGATCTAGTGGCAAGGAAACACCCATAAACTCTGCTTTGATGAAAGACCACTGTGAGACATCTGTGTTGTACGCACTCACATCCAGAAGCCAGCCAGTCCTTTGTGCCTAAGTGAATACTTCCAGTGGCAGATGAAACTGTCTTCCCTGAACCTCCAGATGCATTAATTTTTCAGCTTATTGCCTTTTTGCAGAAGAGGATCAAAGTAAAGACAGTGATAAATATCTCTAACCCCATCCATATCAATATCTTCAGACGTAAAGATGAAGAGCTTTAAATATGTTTGCACAAAGATTCTTTCAGCATTATACCAATCTGCAAGAAATGATATACGTACAAGTGTCAACACTGCAGAACTTTACAAATATACTCTAAGATTTAATTGTCAGTTAGTAGAAGATAATCCTAACATTTTCTAACATAGTCATAGATGACTGTTTAAAACAGATTGTTATTTACAGCTGTGCCAGATGGGGCAGTTGGAAAAATGTTTAACTGTCTTTAGTTAACATTTAAAATAAATTCTTCAACATACTTGAATATTTTTAAACGGGGAGGGGTTTTTTTTAGCAAAATTTATCTGCAAATATTTTTATGTTCCTGCTGTCAAATACAATTATACATGCCTGTTAATAAAAGACAAATTGCCTACAGAAAACTTATTGGAGCTCACACAGCAGAAACATTAAATATTAACAAATGAATACATCAATTTTAGTACAAAGTGACTGAACTTTGTGGGAAACCTTCATGTTAGTTATTGTAATACACTATTTGAACATGACATTTACACTGCACTATACATCGGGGGGGAGGGGGGGGAAATTAGTGCCATCTGTGTGTGTAGCTCTCAGATAAATGGTCAATAACAAAACTTTTAAGGAAGGGGTGTTGAGATCATGGTGTTTTGATTCAGTGTTATCTTCATATTTATTTAGACCCTCCAAATCCACTTCAGGTCTCTGCTGTTTTCTTCCACCCTTTTGCGATAACCTTTAAGAAATGTAAAATCATTTTGACAACAGATTGTAGCAGAATGGCTGAACCGATGCAGCAGAAACACCATGGCATGGAGAGCTGGACACAACTTCATGGCTTAAAACTAAAGGAAGCACTAATTTTTTTAAGAAAGACTGAAGCAATTACTAAAATACAACTGCAATATTCTCATTAGACCTTCAGTAAACCATTAGATAACTATTTCATACTTGAGAAGCAAACTATACTCTTTTACAAGCTTTTAACAATTTTGTTAACAGCATGTGTGTACAGGTCAGGTAGCTGGTGAATATGCCTGGGTCTATATGGATTTTTTTTTCCCCCTCTAAAACAGGTATGTAGACAAAAGCAGTTGAACTACATCATTATCTTCCATTGCCCCTTGGATATGATTCAGCTCAGCTGAGATCTCCGGGGACATCAAGACTTAGTCTTTAGGTTATCTGCTAAGGCTTCTAGCAGTGCTATCACTTATTTTGTGAGGTACAGCCTCTGATCCACTCTAATTTTACATACACTGAAACAGTCATTGCTAGCCTGAGCAGATTTTAAAGTGGCAACTTTAAGAGGAAGCTTTAGTCCCCTGATTCCCAGTTCCTTACAGCCTAGGGGAAAAAAAAAAAAAAAAAAAAAAAAAAAAAAAAGAAAAAAAAGATGTGGAGAGAGAAGATACAGGGAATTAGCTTGTCTTCTACTGGCAAGCAGTAAAAAGTGGTACTACAGAGGATGAATACTTATATATTCTCCCCTCTTTACCTCATCACCCCTTGCACATGGTTACTCTCCTCTTAGAGCTCAGAGAGAAAGGAGGCAGAGAGACGAAGAAGGCAGCACAGACAGCACCTCTTTCACTTGGTGAAGAGGAGGAAGAATGCCTACAGCACCCACAGGACACAAGCCAATGGCTCTTTTTGTGGACCATGCAAGCAAATGGGTGTCAGCTGATGCACGTTCAAAATCCTTGAGGACTAACCCTCTAGAGCAGGCTCAGCCAAGGTTGCTCTTGTGTACAGCAAAATAAAAGTAGGTCCAGGGATGACTTCTGGCCCTGAGGCCACAAGGTGATGGGCGTTGGGATGACTCCCTTCCCTACAGCACCCCAGGACATGATTTTTCTGCACGGTTCTGCAATACAGACTGTTAAAATCACTCCAGTGTAGGGTTTAGAGTGCCACACTGAGGGGTGGCACAAGGACGCAGGGGCTGCTAAGGTGGTGCCAGTACTGCCCCAAGCACAGACCATCCTTATCTCTAACCCCACAAAACCATGAGGGAACTCTCCTGCCTCCTGTGGCAGGGCTTTCTCTGCTCCTCTTGGCCTCACATATTCAAAGAGAAAGATAAAGTAATTTTCGGTTTTAGATGCACATAACACACTAATACAGTGCACCAAAACACATAAATAAAAGTCCTCAAGTTTTCATTTTGATGCATACCAGTAGCATAGGTTTCCCTCACGGTGTTGCCTAAAGCATGAATTTTAGCACAATTGTAGAATAGAATCTTTGAATTTCCATTGGTATTTTAAATACTATATCCTTCCTGCAAAATTTCTTATCACAAGTGTAGGCATTTTGGATGCATGCCTAAGAAAACCAAATGAGAACTTGGCCTAACCTTTTATTTGTACCAAATAGTTCGGACATATTCATTATTTTATTAGCTGTTAAATCATCTAGCCGGCACACTATTTGTACTGTTATGAGGTGGAAACATGAATTGCAAGATTCTTGTGAGAGGAAAGCAAGATTATTTACACTTTTTCACTTCTGGTTTATCACAGGTGGGGTGTAGCACGGTTTCAGTCAATTCTTGTATACACTTATGGCTCCTGTGATCATAACTGTGCTTATACTTGTCCTAATCTTTAATAAAACAAGGAGAAATATAAGTGGGGCTAACATTTCAAATTTGTAACCAAAAGTGGTTCTGGGTTTCTTTTTTTTTAATATTGTACCAGCAAAAGCAGTCTCTACGACTCAAGAAGATTGTGGAGTCAGAAAATGCAGTATTCCAGATGGAGGAGTTTAAGATTAATATTTCTTTTGCTTTATTTTCCAACTACTGTAGCTCTAATGGCAATGGTAGAAGTGTTAACACATTGGATCAACGCCCAAATGACTTCTACTCTTCTGGTTCTTTTTTCACTCTTTAAGAGATGAAAAGGGAAAAGAAGAATAGTGAACAGAAAGAAAAAAGCCCTGAGAGACCTGAAAGCTGAGTTTAAGTTCTCTTGTCCTATTTAAAAATTAAATTTGCAAGATGACAAACCCATAGTTGTTAACTCATGGTTAAGTTTCAGATTTGGCACAGTCTTTTCAGTACTATACACAGCTAAGGAAAGGTCTATATCCTGTTTTTAAAGGGCTCACTTGAGACACAGGTTAACTAAATAATGTATATTCTGTATTCTAGTTTAACATGCACCTTCAAAAAATGATGTGTAAGGGAATACATGTTCTCCAGGACTGTGGAAACTACAGAAAGTCATAGCAACTGAAGACTTCTAGAACAGATAAAAGCTTCCTAAAAGACCTTATTTCTAGTGGCTCCTGATTGTCATGAAGAGCTCCTGCTGAGCACAGGTCTGTACTTTCTTGTCAGAGCTGTGAAGATCTACCCAAACCCCAAGGTAGAACCTCAGATATTTTATTCCTGTAGGAGGTTTCAAGCTAAGGATATGCAAATAATATGAGCTACATAGCACCTCCACTGCCAGGTGGGTTCTGGCATATATATACTTAAGTGCATTATACAGGAATTGCCCTATGCCCACATCCTCAGTAGAGGAAAAAAAAAAAAACAAAACACCAAAAAACCCCCCAAAAAACCCCAAAACAAACAAACAAAAAAACCACAAACACACCACAGTAACTTAGTAGGTGAGATTTGCCAAGTGGTATTGCTGACCCACTTTAAAAGACACCAGATTTAACATATCCTATTTTCAGCCCAGCCAGATATTCATACAAAGGTAGTAATTCATCAACCATATCTTTTCCATAAATCTATTTCTTTTATTAAGTTTTATCAATAGGTGCCATTGCTTGAGACAATATTTTAATACATAACTTAGAAACCTATCTCTGATCAGGTCATCCTATACTCTCTTTATAGCCAATGAAGAAAAAAAAGACAGAATGCAAGTTCTCTCATCTGTTTTAGACATTTTATTTTCAGATGCAAAGCACTGCACCCCAGAAGAGCTACTGAATATAAATGGAATGCTAAAACAAAAAGACCCTAGTTTATAGATGTTTGCATTGCATGCATCAAAGAGGAGCAATGAAGCTGGTGAAGGGTCTAGAGCACAAGTCTTATGAGAAGCAACTGATAGAACAGGGGTAATTCAGCCTGGAGAAAAGGATGCTCAGGGGAGACCTTATAGCTCTCTACAGCTGCCTGAAAAGAGGTTGTAACAAAGTGAGTGTTGGTCTCTTCTCCCAAATAACAAGTGATAGAACAAGAGGAAACAGCCTCAGGTCGTGCCAGGGGATGTTTAGATTGGATATTAGGAAATATTTCTTCACTGAAGGGGTTGTCAAGCATTGGAACATGCTTCCTAGGGAAGTAGTTGTCTACCCATCCCTGGAGGTATTTAAAAGACACATAGACGTGGTCCTTACAGACATGGTTTAGTGGTGTATTTGGCAGTGTTAGGTTAATGGTTGGTCTCAATGATCTTAAGGGTCTTTTCCAACCTAAATGATTCTATGTGTCTCCCCTGGAATTTTTCAGACCACACTGCTGAATTTAATAGCATTAGAAGTAGAAACTCCTTTTAAATGAGTGGATTAAAATTGTTTAAAAATCATGCTCCTCTCAGTATTGTGTCACTTGAAATACTGTGATAAGTTCTGCAAGTAAAGGAACTCTCTTACAAGAAAAATATTCTCAATCACAGATTGAGCTGGCCCTGAAAACGGAAAGCAGGACAGACATCTTTACAGCTGATTCACAGAGGATGTATTAATCCTGAACACTTTAAAAAAATCAAAACACAAGCTCATTTCAGGGAACCATAACACAAGAGATAAACATTACACTGAGCATAAAGGATGTCTGGCTGTCTGTGGATCTGGAAAACTTTTAATTTTACAATGTATTCTCTTCCAAATGTAAAGATTACCCACCCATGCTGCTGTCTGTGAATTTCAGCTTCTAGCCTACAAGATTACTTAGGTGTTCATCAGCCAAGATGCATATATGACATACTGCAAGAAAGATTATATTGCTGCTATGATGGCTTTTAAATAAGACATTTCTGGCATTTGATATTTGTTGGGTACCATTCCTTAGCTTCCATGGTAATGAGCAAATAGTCTTTACTTATTTTACCCCTTAAAAAAAATCCTCCAAGAATTTCTTGACACAAAGAATTCTTATACAGCATTTCTGTTCAGGATAAGCATTTCATTTCAGCAGTTCAGATATGAATTTTGTATGCAGGAATTTATTCTCTATTTTTCTGTGAATTTGAACTTGTAATGCTTTGGTTCAGCTGAACCTTTCTTCACAAAACTCTGTTTGCCTGGTATGCTTAGTCGCCCACCTCCTCCTATTATCAGTGCTTCCACATGTATGTGTCCCAGTGATGTTTAGTTGGTTGCTGTTTTTAATCATCAAAACACTTTTCAAATATTGTCTTTAGAAATTGCATAGGTAAGATTTTGGTGTATCATTACTGCCTTTCACTACAGAAATTGTGAGAAAAGTAGATGGCATAAAACTTCCGAAGGAGAAAAAGATTATGATTAGAACTCACATCTCTGTATATTCAGACTCTGTTTGAACCTCATCTTTCCTTGACAGTCTCTGTTTTGGTGACTGCAGTCAGATGCAATAACAATCCTTTTCTAAAGTATGTTCAAATAATTGAGCTTTTGGTGTAGAATTGGGCTGCTTCGCTCTTGTGTGTCTTGTCGAAGAGAGAATATCATCTGCCTTTCCTTCCATCTTCTCCTGCCTCCCCCATCCCACAACGTTTTTAATATCCCTCACAGTTTGATATTCCTTCAGAAAGTAAAGACTTGGGTTTAGGTTTTGCGAGCTTATCAGATATAGACTTCTGGGAGGTGTGGATTGTAATTTTTTTGTAATTTGTCACTATTGGGGAATGGAATAGTGGCTTTTGTTTGGTTAGAAATAGTCTACTTTAAACACTGCTTGGGAATAATTTCAAGTCTTTGCAATTAAATGTATTTTGTTTGGTTGTGCCATTTGTACATTTAAGTAAAACTTTGAGATCATCTGCTAGTATGGCAACTTGGAGTGGTTCTTTTAAAGAAGCATCTTGTTTTTGGAAGTATCTGCTCAAAACAAACATCAGTGACCAATTGATGTCTCTATGACAAGAATCCATTCACCATATTTTATAGTATTTCTACTATATTCAGAATTGTATTTGTTTTGGCTTTTACACATTTTAAACACATAAAAGTTTCATAAGTCTGAGTACTTGTGCCCAACTTCATTATCTTTTTTTTTTTTAATTTAAAACTTTAATCCAAAATAGTGGATATGGCAACTGAAACCATGTCAGGGCTTGCCAGGCTGTTGTAACCAAGGCCACCAACCTGCGTGATCCACATTCTTAGCATTTCACATTCTGGGTCACATTTTAGGCTTTATATGCTGCTTGTGAAAGTGTGGAGGTCTTATTTGATCAATGAAAGAGATTTATGCTTTTTTTCTCTTAGATATGACCTTGCTGAATGCTGCCCAGTATGACCAGAGCTCTTGGGTATCTATGCCAATAAGTAATAACATGTTTTCATTATAAAAATGAGAAGACATTTTACAGTATAGGAGATTGAGTTATACGATTAGGGATCAATAACAAGAATTCTTACTAATTCAACGGAGATTATGTACTAGAGATGGCTAAAAGGAGGAAAATCAGGATGTACTTGTCAATCAGCATATGGCTGTGAGCTGTTATCAGTGATGCAGGTGTGGAAAAAGCTAAAGACATCTTAAGATGCTTTAGGAAAAATAGTTTTGGAAGAGAAAGAGAAGACTGTACACTTTTTAAAGTCTTCACTGAGACACTATTCGGACTACTTTTCTGGTCATTTATATTATTAAAGGAATAGATTATTCAGCAGAGAAGTTACAAGAGCTTGGACAGTTTTGTCTTACCAGACAAAGTTGAGGGGCAAATAGGAAGGTAAAAGAAGATCTGCTTCAAAGAGAACATCAGTGAAAGTTCAAGTAAATACAAACCAGTAGTGAATCAACTGGAAGTTGAGAAAGGAAAAAAAGCTCTTTCATGCTTATCAGCATGAAAATCTGGATCAACCTTACAGATAAAGCAGCTGGGACAAGTAACTTGCACTGTTTTAAAACAGTTTAATAACTTTATGCAGGGATTTATATACCCAAGAATCGCTGCAGACAGAAAACTAAGTCTATACTACAGGTCCCTTAATAGCTGGTACAGCCAAAAAAATTTACTTGCATGACACCTATACAGTATTAAAATTCTGCATTAGAATTTCTTTTGGTTACCTGCCAAGAGCAAGAAACTTCTTTTTGCCTATGACACATAATTTGTTTTCCAAGTTTTTCTTCTCCTTCCTCTGAATCCTGTGAGATTAAGTCTAGGATGTCTTTCAGTATTCAGCTTTATTGCCCTGAAGCTGCCCCCATCGATTGGCTGCAGCCAGGGAGAGACTGCAAGTAGCATGTGCCAGCTTGCTTATCAACATTCAATTCCCAGGGCTAGGGCAGCAACACCTCTCCAGTTCCCTCAGGCTAAGCCAAACCACCTCAGCCCAAGCTGACAAAAGAAAAAAGATGAGAGAGAGAGAGGGGAAGAAAAAAAAAAAA
>NW_010145801.1:10218-12141 GCF_000699245.1 Pterocles gutturalis | reverse complement strand
GCAAGAGCATCTCTGATGTGCCCAATGCTATGAGGGTGCTTGCATCAAAACTTTCATTCCAGCAGCTTTCACTCCATCATGCCATCTCTCTGGAGGGAGGCAGTGCCACCAAAGTGTGGGTACGGAGTCATGACCATTGTCAGCTCAGCTCTAGTGCCATGTCCTTGCTCTGCTGGCCCTGGCTGGGGACCCCCAGCTCCCCTTCAGAGAAGTCGGTTGCTGGACCACTGCACCAACCCGCTGCAAAAACACTGAGCCCCGTGCCCTGACCACGGACCTGCCTGCCTCTGCCCCTCCTGCCACAACCCTCATTTTGTGATGTGTCCCCATCCTTTAACCCTGGGAGGGGTCAAAGGGGAGGAAGCCCACTCCCCGTGAGGTGCCACCCTCCGGTCTGGCTGGGGACACTGGGGTCTGGGGCACAAGGCAGCGAGTGCTGCTCCTGGTGGGCCCAGCTCGCTCCCTTCACCTGGTTCGGATATTGTTCTTGCTCCCTTATTGTTGAAAAAATAACGCTCAAAATTAAAATGTAGGCTGTAAATTACAGCAATTACCCAGCAGTTCCTCCTGACAGGCCTTTTGTGTTTCATTCACTGACACTCACTCGCAGTTTGCTCCTACACGCTCGGGAAATGCTCAGCCAACGGTGGGCGGAAGCCGGGGGGCACAGCGGCACCATCCCGGGGGTGACACCTCGGCTGAAGGGCAGCAAAGCCCTAGCCTGGGATGGGGGGGGTGGGACCGTCTCCAGCTTCTCCAGTCCACATTTACTCCCACCAGAAGGTTTTTACAGCAGTAAATACCTCCAACAGGAGAGGGGAATGCTCCAGCATGAGCACGGGGAGAGGACGGGAGGAAAGTCCGGAGCCACCGCTTTCCAGCATCGCCCATGCCGCAGGCAGCTCCTCGTGAGAGCAACAGCTGCGCTGCCGGGAAGAAGCGATGGAAGAAAATGCAAAGACCCCCACAGACCTTCCTCTCCCCGCCTTCAGCCACTAGCTCAGTGCAAACCCAAATTAGGGCTGGAGCACATCCTCATGTGTTCACACACCCACTCGGGCTCCGGAAGGATCCTGCACGGCGAGGCAGCACGCAAAAGGCGATGGGAGATGGCTGGCTTCTGCTGTGAGCTTCCACGTCAGTGGGTTTGGCTCTGTGTTAATTTGAAGAAATCAGTATTTTTTAAAAAATTCCACTTTATTTTAGGTTTGTGGACAGAATGGGACTGGGGAAAAAAATGGTTCAGGTCAGTCCGAAACTCATCCTGCTTTCTGAGTTGGTTGTTGGCAGAACTGAAAACCAGCCCTGAAACCTTCTGTATCCAGGGGAATATTTTACATCTGCTCAAAATGACCTATGTAGGAGTCTCCACGGGTTTTTTAACTCTCTGCCATCAGCTTTTTACATTCGTGCCCAACTCTCCTCTGCCTCATCATGCCGACTCCAGTTCCTCGGCTGGGAAAAGGCTCGAAGAGCCCGAGCGCGGCTCTGCCCCGAGGACACGGCGCAGGGGGACCTCAGGTGAGCAAGAACCGGCCATTTCCACACCGCCTCTTCTCACAGAACAAAACCACTTGTTAGACGCCGGCGGGGGGAAAACCCAGCGCCCGAGCGAGAACAGATACCAGACTTTACAGAGTAACGAAGGTCACGCTGAAACTAAAGGCTCGAAGAGCCCGAGCGCGGCTCTGCCCCGAGGACACGGCGCAGGGGGACCTCAGGTGAGCAAGAACCGGCCATTTCCACACCGCCTCTTCTCACAGAACAAAACCACTTGTTAGACGCCGGCGGGGGGAAAACCCAGCGCCCGAGCGAGAACAGATACCAGACTTTACAGAGTAACGAAGGTCACGCTGAAACTGCCCGGTTCATCGAGTTCAGCTCGGGCGCTATTGCGGCTGCTCCGCGAAACCCAGCGGAGGG
>NW_010145801.1:4423-10053 GCF_000699245.1 Pterocles gutturalis | reverse complement strand
GAAAATCTCCGCACCCTGCCCGTCACCGCAGCCAGGCAGGGCAGCGGGTGCTGCGTGCTCCCCGGCTCGGGAAGGGAAGGGGGGAAATCCTCGAGGAACTTGGGTTAATCAAAACCTCCTGCTTTTAGGATCAGAGCTGCAGCGCAAGGAGGCAATACCAGGAAAACACGCTGCCCTGTAATTATTCCAATCTCTGCACATTTTGACAGACTAGTGAATCAAAGTTTATTGTGTAATAAAAGCGTCATTAAGCAAGAACTTTCCTCTCGCTAGGTTTTTGTTCCCCCAGTTCACTTGAAGAACACGGTACCCCCCGCTCTTGCCTCTCCCGGCAGACCCAGTCCTGCCTTCTCCCGCCTGGAAACCCTCCGTGCCACTCTGCCACTCCGGAGCAGAGCAGACAGCTTCAGCATCTCCCTGTCCCAGGGCTGTTCTCTCTAACTCCGCGAGCAGAAATGACGCGGGGTTTCACAACACGCACAAAAAGCTGGGGGTGGACGGCAAGGCTGGGCTGATCTCCCAGCTGGCGGGTGCTGGGAGCAGCGGTCACTGTCCCCATCTGCCCGAGCACCGCAGGCTGCTAGGGCTGACTTTCCACATCTTGCTTAACTCCCCGAGCCAGCCAGCTGTGGGCTCAAACTGGTACCAGTACCGGGGAAGAGTGTGGCTGGGGTGGCCAAGTCCTTATGGCGAGGAGGACGGTGCCCATGTCCCCAGCCCCGACCCGAGCCGGGCGGCTGCCTGCCTCCCCCCAGTCCCCCAGCCATGCCGGCAACAGGCTCCGCCACCACCTCCTCCAGCCGCTGAGGTTACCTCCGGAGTTTCGCAGCTGCTGCGAGGCGGAAACCCCCACCGCGCCGGTCCCTGGAAATGCCAAGCAGCGCCAGTTCGAAGCATTAAAGCGGCTGCTTCCTGGCAAAGGGGAATTTGGCTTCTCCGCAGCAGTCTGGTGTCACAGTCTCAGTTTCCCAGGTTGTAATGGAGGGGAAAACGTCAGCCATCGGGCTTTACACCAGCAAATCTCCCTGCCCCGTCCTGGCCCCTGGGCTGGAATAACACTACGTGCTCCCACGCTCCATCCTTCCTCCACGCAGCCTTTGGCAGCTGGTTTTAAGACTCCTTAAGTGCACCTCCAGCATCCAGCATAAAACAGCGAGAGGCACTTTTTAACAACCAGATGCGATCTCCAAAACAAAGCAGCGCTCGGAAAAGATCCCTTCAACGAGCCTCCCCTGCTCAGCACCTGCTCGCCCCACTCCCTGGCCCCCGGCCAGTTTGCTTGATTAAAGTCTATCTACTAAGTTCTGTGTCTAGAGAGAAAATCCGCTCGACAACATGCAGGATTGGCACTGGGCTGGAAAGGGGGTTGGAACAGCTTAAAGGCGAGTGAGTCAAACACTTTGGGGTATTCACAGGCAAAGTAATCCACGTCCACGGCTCCCAGCGGCACCTGGGCAGCCGGCACTCCAGGATGTGTAATCACCATCCCAGCAGCAGGTGCACTTTCCAAGCGGAGTCAAACCCGCTCAAACGCCTGGTTGCGTTCCCCATCCCCAAACGGCGCTCATTTCCATTTTAATTTCCCATTTACAAACCTCGCTGGGCCAGGAGATTCGGCAGCGATGTAAGCGGGATGCACGGGCTGGGGACATGAGCTTGACAGCCCATCAACAGGACGCAACTTTGGCAAAAAAAAAAATTAAAGCAGCAAAAGAGCTGGCGCAGGAGCGGCGCGAGGAGGGGGAAGTGGCAAGAAGGGCTGTGCTACACTCAGCAGTTTTTAAAAATGGTCTCGGCAAAGGCTCTGAATCAGCGCCAGGATGTCAAGTCACCCCACGCTGCCCGCAGCCCCGGCTCTCGTGAGCTCCCCGACATGGGGCTGTGCAGTGCCGGGTTCACCGTCCTCTCCCAAAATCCCAGAGCCACGAACACAGACATGCTCAGTGTGTCTGTAACAGGTCATGCCAAAAGTAGAAGCCTCCAGAGAGCGGCGTGAAGCCGTACCTTGTGCTACAGACACCAGAAGCTGCAAAACTCAACAGGCAAAGTGCCTTCCCCATTACCTACGGCCAGCTCCTGCCTCGCGGGACGTGAGCGGGCTCCGGCCGCAGCCCAGACGTCCCCAGTGCCAGCACAGCTCCTGGGGATGGAGAGGCCGACCGTGCCCCCCGTGCCTTCCCCAAAATCCCCCACCGAGACTCGCCACAAACAAACCAGCACCGAGACGGGCAGAATCCGGCCCCACAGCTCAGGACCCACCGCCCTGCGCCAATTCCAGCGGTCAAACATCGTCTGTCCCGATTACTGGGTTAGCTCCAGCCGAGAAAGAAAACAAGCAGCTCACCCTTTTTAGCTGTCTCCATCTCCTCTTCGGTCCAGCGAGAGCTTTCGTTCATCTCCAGAGAAGCTGGGGAGGAAGAAGGAAAGGAGAGCAGTCAGCCGCGAGCGGGACCCAGCAAGCCCAGCGAGTTCGGAGGCGATGCCCAAAGGCCCCAACCCCATCCCACGCCCCATTCCCAGAGCCACGACAGAACATCGTGCTGCGCAAAAGTGCTTCTGCGAGGAAGGCTGTCGCGGCGCGGGCTCTCAAGGCTTTTCCACGCCATGGTAACCCATGCACCACATCCCCTGGGATGCGTCTCAGTGATGGAAGACCTCCCCTTTGGGATGGGAAGCGAAGCCAGATGGCTCGAGGGTGGCAGCAGATTTCCCGCTGATTCCATGCCACGCACCCTGGCCCGCCAACAACAGGTACCCAAGATGGAGCCGGCGCCGGCTGCGTGCTTCGGAGGTGGCAGACGCAGGGTGGGACCGTCACCCTCAGCGGAGACGGAGAAACAGCATCACCTCAGCGGTGACTTTGGCTGACCGCGTCCGCCAAGGGAGCTGGCAGAGCTCGACCGCAGGCTCCCTCGGTGCCATCACCGCGCTCTTGGACATCTCGGAGCCGCTCCCAGCGATGCCGGGGGCTCGCCCAAGCAGTGCCCATCGCAGGGGGATAGGCTGCTCTGGCCAGGAGAGGGGGAGAGGGGTGCCAGCACCTTTGCTCCCCCTCTCCCTCGCCCCAGGCGCGGTGCTGGGGACACCAAGGTCCTGTATAAAGCCTGCACTGTGTGACAGTCCCGCTAGCAGCCTGGCACTAGAGCAAACCCTACAATAACAAACCAGGGTGTGAGTCAGAGGCAAAAAACAACTCGGTAAGGAAACAGATTTCCGGCTCAGGCTGCCAAGGGGTTATTACTCTAAACAAGAGGCAAAGCGTTAGTTCAACAGTGATGAGAGATGTTTTGACAGTGTCCTTTCAAAATGGAAAACAGGCTGATGGGTTCAGGAGAAAGGATCGGGGCGAGGAGAGAAGGAAGCATCTTCCCAGCAGCTCTACAAGAAGCCGAGACCCCGCGGGAGGACAGCGCAGGCTCCGATGACCGCAGCGCCGGGCAGAGGAACCTCCTTCACAGCCGGCTGAGCACCACTGCAGGTGTCACCTCCGGGAAGCCAGCGCAGGTCACTGCCGCCGTGCCCCCGGGACACCAGCCAAGAGGGAGGGAAACCGATACCTCGCTGCTTCCCCCGGCCGCGGGCAGAGCCAGGGCCATCGTGACGCTGGTTTACGTAAAAGCAAGAGTCCCCGACGCGCCGCGCCTGGCCCTTCGCTCAGCGTGAGGACGGCTGTTATTGCACGGTAACGAAATGTCAGAGCAACGGCCCGTTTGGTTTGATTAATGGTATTTACTGAGGTTGTGCAGTTATGAAACAGATGCCTACGGGGAGCTCCGGCACACTGCAGTTAAACCACAATATGGTTTTTCTGTTGTTTTTTAATGTTCAATTGGTATTTAAAATGCAATAACTTTCTTAGCCAACCTAAATTAAATCGCTATTGGAGAGACATAAAGTGAAACCAATTGCTCAGATATGTCACTGGAATCGATCCATTCCCTCTTCCCAGTTTAATACGGTCTAAAGTCTTTTCCCCGTGTTCGCAGTGAAGTTTATTGAAGACTCTGAGATGCTGGGATAAAAAAAAAAATCCCATTTAAGTTACAGGCATTATCTGCTGCTTCTTTGCAGCATTGCTTAACAAGTTCGAGGGGGAGAGCGGGGCTCTGTTGTGCCAGGAACTATTTATATCGGCTGTATGAAAACAGAGCACTCGCAATCAAGGCTTCAGCCAGTTGTCAGCAGAGGAACAGGGAGGCGAAACACCTCCGGGTGATTTATAGCACATGGAACAGAACAAGCAAGAGGCTGCAGAGCAAGGAAACCGAGAGGAGTCACCCTGCTTTTATTTTTACTTGCCTTAGGTAGCACAGTAATAATTTTGTACTTGATAAGAGTACAAAAGAGAGGAAAAGCAGCCAAATTCCTTGGTGCGTGGGCTCCTTTAAGTCAATACCTGAGCAGTTTCCCCGGGTGACCACAACTGATGCTGCAGATGTGAGGGGCAGATGCACCCAACACGGGGCTGCGGATGCTGCCATGAATTCCTGTCCATCCTGCGACAGCGGCCGACCACCACTGATGGCTACAATTCCTGGGTGCCACGCTTTGCCTCATCCACCTCGCTCTGAAGCTGCTCCCGACCTGTTCCCGCTGTGCTCAGCCAGCCTGCAGCCTTGTGCAGGCAGGATGGGAAGGAAAATCCTGACCACTGCGCCTGGCTGGCTATGGATGGGGGAGCTGAGCAAGTGCACTGGGCACCAGCATGGGAAATGCTGCTTTGGGGGCAAAACAAGCACAACCTGGGGTGGACAGCACGACTGCAGGCAGGCTGGAAGCTCCCGAGCAGCCCTAACCCCCTGCCTTCATCAGCTGCGGAGAGGAGGAAGGGGCGAGCCCCATTCCCATGGCTGGGGGGGTCACAGGTCCTGGCTAATTTGCAAACAGACTGGGCAGGAGACCCGGCAGGGACTGAGGCAAGCCCAGGAGGGCAGAGCAGGCTATGCACCTTTGAGCGCAGGCGGTGCGCAAGTCCCGCGCAAACCCAGCCAACGCGCCGCTAAAAATGCCATCTTCCCTTTCCATCTTTTGCAATACTTTCCCTCCGAGGCCCTAAAGCCCACTAACACTGAGCCAGGGCTTGCAAATGCCTCTGGTTCATCCAGGCGATCCACACTGGGTAATTAGCAGGATAGAGAAACCTCACTGCTGCCCACCGAAAGGAGAATTTCAAGAAGGAAAACCCTCCTCCACAAGCAGGAGCAGAGCAGGGTGATGCCCCACCACCCCAAAGCCCTGCCCAGGTCCCCCCATCCCTGTGCCCGCCGCTACCCACCCAGCTCGGCGCTCTGCTGCGGGGCAGCTGCCTCCTCGTTGTTGGCCTCGTTCGCCATGGAGCGGGTGATGCGGCCCTTGCGCCTGCCCTGGCTGTTGGCCGTTTTGCGACCTTTGGAGGTGACGGTTTCTTTCTCATCGTTGTCTTCCCCGGATGTGTCGTCGTTCTTGTCCCTGCAAAATCAGGGAAGGAAGAAAAAACATTGTTGGGTTGCTCTGATTTTTTAGGTCAAGCAATTATTTCCCCGCACGTGTTTGGGGATGGGGTTTTTTTTTGTTGCTGGTCTTTTGGGGGGGCAGGTCTGCATTTTTTTTTTTTTGCACACGCAGGCTCTTTTCCTGGCTGGGGGCCGGCC
>NW_010145801.1:2422-4390 GCF_000699245.1 Pterocles gutturalis | reverse complement strand
CAGCTGGCTGCAGCTCCACTACCAAGTGCACGCAAAGACCTGACGGAGACAGGTTTAATACCAGACCATTCAAATTCATCCCTGCCTCCTCCTCATTTATCTTCCTGAAAGGGACCTGCTGGTAAATGTCTTAGCAGCCTAGATATAATGAAGCCAGATGTTCTTTTAAACCAAGTATTAAGCCCATTACAGATAGCTAGCGGTCTGCGTGCCAACCTTTCCCCGCCACGGCTCCGACGCTCCCCAGTCGGTGTGAGGGAGGCAGGGCTGGATAAACCCTTCATCTGGAAGCGCTCACATTGACATCGATAACGCTAAAGGTGAAGTGCCGCACTCATCTGCGCCCGGATTGCTCCTCCAGAGGCTCTCACAACAATAAAACAAGCTGGAGGAGCAGAGGGGCTTTGCGGGTTGATTGGGTTTATATATTTAAAAAAAAAAAAAAGCCTGTCAGAGTTGCTTTCCCAGTTTGGGAGCAGTAGGGAAGGGGAATGAAGAGAAGTGGGCTCTGCCCTTCCCTCCCGGAGGAGGAGGAGAGGTGGGTGTGCATGGTCGTGCATGGGGTCAGGCAGCCCTGGACCGTGCCACATCCCACCACCGCATCCCTATGCTGCATCCCACCACCACATCCCGCTGCCACGGGGGAGGCATGACAGCTCGGGCAGCCCCAGCCCGATGCCCAGCTCTCGCTGGAGACGGAGATGAGCCAGGCAGGGAGGGTTGTCCTTACTTTGTTAGTTCTTCTTTGTCGTTTTCTGTTTCCTGCTTGTCTTCCTCCTTCTCTCCCTCCTTCTCCTTTTCTTTCTCTTTTTCATCTTTCTCTTCTTGGCTGCTGCGGGGCATTTGCTGCTGCTGCTGCAAAACAAGGGACGTAAAACAAAACAAACCCTCAGTGCTGGCGCATACATTGCAGCACCTGGGCCAACCTAAACAAAGGCGGCGAAACAACGCCGAGGGGCAAGCGGCCAAGAGGAAAAAGCGCTGCAGGCAGAGGGGACAGGCAGGGTGCTTACAGAGCCCACGGGGGCCAAAAGCTTTCTGGGGAGATCAGAGGCAGTTTGGGATCAGGCAGGGCAGCCGCGCTCCGGCTCCTGTTCCAGGCAGCAGGACAACAGCAGCCTTCATCACAGAATCACAGGATGGTTTGGGCTGGAAGGGACCTTAAGAGATCATCTCGTTCCACCCCCTGCCATGGGCAGGGACCCCTCCCACTAGCCCGGGTGGCCCAAACCCCCACCCACCCTGGCCTTGAACCCCTCCAGGGATGGGGCATCCACAGCTTCTCTGGGCAACCTGGGCCACTGCCTCACCACCCGCACAGGTTCTTCCTTTGAGAAGAAACTGAGATGCCCAAGGCTCAACCATACCAACGCTGTGATCTTTTTACCAAGCATCCGACACGGCCCATGGGGACAGTTTATGTCCCTGTATCACTGGGAAGGGAAGATGTCCGGCTCCCCACCGCTCTGGACCACCTGGCAGCCCGGGGGGAGGCTGGGTACCAACCGCCCCAAATCTGCTGCCGTCACCCAGCCCGAAGGCGCCGCGGTACCCGCGGGAAGGACACGGAGATTAGAATAGTTCTGGATTTTGTTTCAACAGCTGCAGGAAGGAGGATGCTGGGGAGTCCTGGTTCCCCTGACCTCCCTTCCCCCTGGCGACCGGTGAACGAGAGGCATTTCGCAGAGAAGTAGAAATTAGAGACGGAAATGATTTATTAAGCCATCCTGCTCCTGGCTAATGCAAAGCTGCTCGCTCCAGGAAACCCACCCGGGCTCGCCCGGCCCCAGCCCCCGCTGCAGGGCTTCCACCGCCCCTGGGGGATGTCTCAGAGCGGGAAAATTGTCTTAAAGTGAATTTATCTGCAAAAAGTATGATCCTGGGTGGCCTGCTCTGGCTGTCACGCAGTGGGACAAGGTGTGCCGGTGTCCCTTGAGCCGGGGGGACAGGCTCCGCCCCCCTCTCCCC
>NW_010145801.1:366-2411 GCF_000699245.1 Pterocles gutturalis | reverse complement strand
AAGCCCCTCGAGCAGGGACATCCCCGCAACAGCGCTGGGTGCGAGCTGAACCCTCTGCCCCCGGGGGCTGCTGCTAAAATGAGAAGCATGGAGCTGTCAAAACGGGCTTTGGAGCAGTTCAGTGAGAAAGTTGCTGATGATTTCAGGCCCCGGTTCAACACAAATCCTTAAAACGCAGGTGCTGCCATCGGCGAAACCCTGCGGGCTTTCAGTTCCTCCTGGGACGGGGGGAAGCAGCTGCATGCCCAGGCCCCCCGCTCGGCAGGGCACGCCTGGCAGCCCCTGCAGCCCCTCCCAGCAGGCACGCGTGCCCAGCACCCCTGTGCCCCATCAGCTCACACCCCCTCGCAGCCCCAGGAAGGGCTCTGGGCTGGGAGGATCCTGGGAAGGGGGAGCTGGGGAACAGCTGGGATGAGCGCTCCGGCGCTTCACATTTTCCAAACTCCATAAATCTCCCAGGCGGGGGGAACGGGCTGTCTCCCGCAGCAACTGGCCGAGGAACAGCGTCATACCTGGCGTGCCAGGCACTGCCCTCGCCATCCCCCAGGGACGGGGAGGAGGAAGAGGAGGAGAAGGGCATCCAGGTCTGCTGGGACTGGGAGGCAGCAGAGGAGCAAGGGGCATCCGTCACGTGCGTGTCCCTGAACTCTCTGACTCCCTGAGTCACGCAGGGTGAACCCTGGGCGCGGGTTCAGCCCAGACAGACACCCACGAGGGGAGGGCTGTGACCTCCCCAGGCTCTGCCCCAGCCCTGGCTGCTTCCACCCACCTGCATTCCCTTCACCAAGCACTCTGACAAAGGAAGGGATCCCAGACAAGTTTTGCAGTATTTCTACAACCCCACCATGAATGTTTTCTTTTTGGTGATGAGAGAACCCTGTATCCCAGGGATCCCAGCTCCCCAGGGCATAAACCCAGCCCTCCTCCAGCCATAAAGCCATCTGCGACCGCATGAGTCCCTGCCCCACCATCAGGCTGGTGCAGGCTCCCAAGAGAAGCTTCAGCATCATCTCATCTCGTCCCTGCGCTCATGCAAACCAGGGGGCTGTCACCTGGAGCAGCCATCGCAGCTCCTCCTCAGAGGAACAGGCTGGGATGGCAGCGATGCCAATGACGTCCCCACGCCAGCCTGCAAAAGCAGGGGTGGGAGAGGCAGGGAGAGGAGCAGGCGGACACAGAGACCCACACGACATCGTACACACTTCCCTGGAGAGCCATCCGCTGAGCTCTGGTGTGCCAAGGACAAGCAAACCCTGCTGCCCTGGCTCCAGTGGGACACTGTGCACCCCTCTCCCCAGGGAGGTTTCAAGCCCAGCCTGATGGGACATCAAATTAGAGCTTCTCCCACCGCTGAGGAGCATCTCGATCCAAGGATGCCCTCTAGTGATTGCCCTGCCGTGGCCATGGCTGGGGTCCGATGCCAGGAGAGAGCCGGGGGGGCACAGGACGGGGTGGGGTGGGATGGTTCGCACCTGCCAGCCCTCTCCTGTCGGGCTGAAATGCATAAATTGGGCAATGCTGTCAGCATGATTTCCCATGGCAGTGAAAACGGTCCCCACTCCACCCATCTGGCCAAAAGCTACTCTGAACCCTGGCAAGGACATGGTGATGGCTTATCTCCTGTGCTGGGGCTTGGCTGCAGGCAGGGTGCTCCCCAAACTCCCTGGGAAGCCCCTCTGGGGACAGCCACGCTCACAAATGCCACCTTAGACCCCAGCTGGGGAGTACATGCAGGGCTGGAGGCTTTGGGGCTGGGTGAAGCACCCAGAGCTCTGGGGGGCAGTGGGAATCCCAGGGTCCCAAAGAAAGCAGGGAAAGGAGATGGGACCTCCCCCCCCACCCCCGAGGGGCCACCTTGGCTCATCTGCACTATGTGCTCTACCTAAAACCTCGGAGCGGTTGGCATCAGAGAAAGAGCATGGCACAGCACCGGGATGTGCTAGGAACCCGCCGGTGTCCCCCCCCAGCGCACGGCTGCCCCCGCGGTGCACGGGGCGGCTATTCTTAGTGCTGGCCGCAGCCCAGCTCGGGATGATTCAAGGGAC
>NW_010145801.1:0-300 GCF_000699245.1 Pterocles gutturalis | reverse complement strand
CGGTCAGAGGTGGGCTGGCAGGTGGGTCAGCTCTTTGCAGACACACCGAAGGCTGTCACCAAATCTGCTCGGCTCCTGGCAAACCCAAACCTCTCCCCACCTCCATCCCTGTCCCCCCTGGGGATGAGGCAACCACCTCCCGGGGACAGAGCTGGCACCCACTCCCCACCTCGCACCAGAGGGCGAAGGGATGTGCCCGAGGCCAGGGGAGATGTCGGTGGCAGAGGGCAGGGCTGTCCCTCTGTCCCTCCCTCCCCGGTCAGAGGCTCTAAACGCCGGACCGCCCTTCCTCCCCAGCAT
>NW_010145800.1:0-8281 GCF_000699245.1 Pterocles gutturalis | reverse complement strand
CGGGGTTCGTGCCCACAGCCCCAGCCCGGGGAAGGATCCTCTGTTTTTCCTCTGAAACACAACCAGCTGGTGCAGTGTCACCTTTTCTACGGGGGAGACCTTGCGGGAGGGGTCCCAGGGGACAGCGGGGTGTCCGGGGACCTGCACAACCCCTCACCGGTTCCCTGAGCTCCGGTGTCTCGTTGCTCCTTGGGGACATCGCTGTGTCACTGGTGCTGCACAAGGACAATTCTTGTCAGTTAACACAAGATCATCGATACTAAGGACCGATGATACGCTTGCAGCCCACGGACACCCCGGGAACCGGCACTCGCTGGCCTGTGGGGCGGCAGAGGGCTGCGGGGGGATGGACACATCCCACTGTCACTAATTAACGTGGTCTGGAGGGTCTCGGTTCTGTCCCTTGACAACAGAGAGCCCCTCCTAGACTTAGGCCAAAGTCCAGGTTTAGATGGTGGAGCAGCCTAAAATAGAAACCACGCCGTGCCCTCCGTCATGTGGCTAATTAGGGACGGGGCTGTAATGAGGTTCCAGCTCCCAATCACCAGTCCGAGCCCTTGCAGACTCCGGATAGTCGGTATTTCGACTTCCCGCCTGCCGGCTGTGTGTACCTGTGAGCAGGGGAGAGGGGGTCACACACCCGGGGAATTCCCGTCAGCTCGGCCGAGGAAGCCGACAGCTCGCTGCTCCTCCCCAGCGCTGTCCTGGCACCTTCCTCGCACGCCGAGGGCAGCACGGGCAGGCTGCGCTGCTCTCACATGTGGTGGGGTGCTGTTGGTTTGCACTTTAAATGTCACGACAGGTTGTCCGGAACCTGCTGTTTTCAGAATTCTTTGGCCATACCTTTGGAATTACTAATATTCACATGAAATGTTTATTATTTCTGTTTCTCAGACATCACTACACAAGTCAGGCCCTCAGGCTGCAGCACCAACACACTGTGCAAAACAACCCGCCAGAACAAAACTCCAGTCAGGCTGTCAGACCCAAGGCTCGCTCCGATTGTTTCGCGGAGGATAACATTTGGCAACTGAAACACAATTCCCCTGCAAAGGCATCTGTGTATTTCCCCTCCTCTGCCAACCTTCCTCCAGAGCAGCGGTGGCGAGACTCCAAGTGACTCAGTGGGCTTCGAATCTGTCATCAAGCTGTTTTGAACCATTTATTCCTCTTTTGGGTTTGTTAGGTTGTTTTTTTCTTGATACTTTACAAATTGTGTATTACATGTTTGATTTCCCAAAGCCCTGTGAACTACTGGAGCCTCTGCCCAAAACACTAGTGATATTAACTCTGGACGTATAACCGAGTTGGAGAATTATACGTGTATGCGTACACATTAAATTTAATCTGGCAAACTGATAGAAATTAAACAAGCCAACCAACAAGTGCATCTGTTCACCTGTGTACAACGTGCCAGAGACCTTTAACACCTCACGACAGTGAAAGTCAAATCAGAAATCTTAACGCAAATCACAACTTTCCGATCCCAGCCGCGCAGGGTGACCGCCGGTCCCTATCGCACAGGTAAGGCAAAGGGTTAAAACCAGCGTGTGCAGCTCTGCTGACAAATCCCTCCTTCAAGGTTTGATCCAGCGCTGTCCAAAGTTACTGGGCAAGTAGGCTTCCGATCAGATGTGAAGTGGAGAACTTCTCCAGACAAAAGCTTTTGGAAAAGGAGCTTTTATTAAAAGGATCCTTCTTTGTCAGATTCATGGAGGGGAGGAAGTTGTTCAGTGCCGAATGTAACGGTGCGGATTCTCAGATGTCACAAGTCAAAGGCTGGGAAGAGTGCCCTGGTTCCGGCAGCGCTGTCAGCGTTTGGACAGACAGACACCAATGATCTCCTCGACGCGGTTTGTGCGGTAAGGACACTCCTGACTCGGCGAGTGATAAGACACAAAAGCAGCCTTTGAATTTCCAGCATGGCAAAAAGCAGCGAGAGGAGGACTGAAATGCTGGAGCGACCCCAGGAATGTGCTGTTTGAGGTCAGGCTGGTTTCTCTGTCGGTCTGTCACGAGCGCTGCAATATAGTATTCTGCTTCCTGAGCAGCACCAAAAGGTTTCCACAGTTCCTGTGTTTTCTCAAATTCCGCCTCAAAGTCCCAACTGACAGCCTGGGGGCCGGCTAGAATATCTGCTTCCCGTCTGTACAGTCACGGAAGAGTGCTGTTTTCCTCCTACTCACACAGTAGTGACAGCGGTTACGGGACCAAGTGACCTTCTTCCCCGATGCAGAGGCAGCGAGGCACACCTGCTGTCCCCTCTTTTTTTCCAAAAGGACATCACAGAGGGTTTAAAGACAGCAGCCTGCCTGTGTGCCGTTTACACACAGGTTGGAGGGCGCAGGAAGCCCCGAAGGACCGTCACTTCTAAATGCATTTAAAAGAATAGAAATAAAATTTAAAAGTTATGAAATGACCAGAGGAAAATGTCAGTGTCATCTGAAAAAAGACATAACCGTAGCATTAAATTGCAAAGTTGTGGAAATTGGCCATTATATTTTCTAAGCAGCTGCAATGCAATTACAGTAATAATGATGAATCAGTGTAGCCCTGGGCTTTGCAATTTTTCAACCCAGCTCTTCTTTTTCCTTTCTTACCCTTTATCTTAATGATATATACATTAGCTTATCAAGGACTAATGGAAGTTATAAGCCTTCCACAGCATGTTCTTCATATCATAGAGACAGAAGTGTTATAATGAAACCACTGACCTGATGGATCCTACAATAATTTATTAACAATTTTTTCAATTTCCCATCATTCTCCCATTAACCCCCTCTAAGTACATTCTTAGCATAAAGCCTCATCGTAGGATATTTTTTATTTTGGTCACTAATGAAAGACACCAAGGATGGCCCAAGGTACATCTTAGTTCGTTCTCTGCACAGCATTGTGTCCGCACAGGAGCAGAACACCAGTTCCTTCATTCTGCGGAGGCTGCTGGTGCGGCGTTCGCCTGGCCAGTGGAACCAAGGAGCTGCTCAACTTCGGAGAGCGTTAATGGTGCCAGGTCCTGTGGGTGGGAACTCCCTCCTCCGACACCTGTGCACCACGGCAGACACGGTCCTGAGTGGGTTACCAGCATATTTCACAGTTTCAAGAATTATCAGTGAAGATAATCAGTTAAAATATCATCTCCTAATTACAGTCAAAGCAGATTCTCTGATCAGAGAGCTTCTTAGCGTCTCACTGTCTGGTTTTCTCTTGTGTACAACAGGATAACAACGACTATCCAACTTCAGGAGGAAGGCTGTTAAGTGCGCTTATTAGAATCATAGAATGACTCTAATAAGCACATTTATTATATTATATAAGTGTGCTAATAAGCATACTTATATTAAGAAATATATACTATATATGCTTTATTATTAAAAGCATTTTTCAGGCAGCACTGTTGTAGCAACATAGCACATGACACACAAAGTCGTTAAGTTTTCCAAAGAAAAGATGTTCAGAATAAAATACTTTTAATGTTTTGCTTATTTTTAGCTCATTAGGCAAACACTATGGATTATTAGTCTTTTACGTGTAAGAAAATAATATAAGCAGGCATAAAACGAGACTTCCAAACTGAACTGCTGGCGTATCGCCAATGTTGATATCTTCAGCTTTTAGTTCCAGGTTTTTTGCCTTGCACGAACAAGGAGTCACCCATCACCTGCAGAGCAATGCTCGGTGCTCACAAACCCCAGCAGAACCAGTATGTTCGATATAAATCCCACCATCACGTGCTGTGCTCCTTCCTGGAAACACTGTCCTCAAAGCTGTTCTCTGTATTTGCTCAAAAATGTCATAGGTGTTCCACGGAACGGGAGGTTTCAGAGTCACCCAACACTCTGCATTTGATTAGTCCTGTAATAATTACCTTTTTGTGTAGCCTTAGCCAAGAGTTTGTGCTAGCTTCCCTTTAGCAGTGTCACTAATAGCACAACTTGTTTTAAAATGGGGTTTTTACAAGACAAAAAGTCCTTAAATGAGACTGATGGAAAATGTTCTGACAAAAATGATATGTACGTAATAAAAATCTAATTATTTTCAAATTATTCATCTACTTTTCAAGGGAATGAGTTAGAGCATCCATTTTTTTGGGCCCTGTCAGGATGACTGACAGAGCGGGTGCCTCTCACCTGGCATATTTTAATCAGGGGTGGCCTCACGCTGCGCTGACCCTGATGTCCTCCCCACCTGCCGTTTGGATTAAATGAACAATGAAATAGCTGCTTGTTTGATGGGAGCAGAAAGAATGGAAGCACCTACACAAAGAGGAACACAGGATAAATATGGGTCTGAGTGCAGCATTCTGTTCAGGCATTTGCAAAAAAAAAAGGAGAGTAAAATGAGTAAAACACCAAAGTAAGGTAAAAGATGAAAAAAAGAAATTAAATGGGAGTGAAAGGATGAAGAGAGCTGCTTTTGGTCATAAAACTGGCTGAAGAAGCCAATTTGGAATCTTGAGAAAGGAAACTACCCTGCGTTTCAGGATCTGACTGTTCTTGTAGAATGAGGACTTGGCATGCTGTTTGTTTAAGACGTATCTGACCTTACCATCAGTTTTTCATCATAACAGAAGCAGCCCAGAGCCTGGGTTTGGCTGTTTGGATCCCAGGAGTGAAGCGTACTAAAGGTTACTGAACGGTAACGGGGCAGAAGGTACCTGACACACGTCCCATTTTGCCATTTCTCCCCGTGCCAGGTGCAGATCGCTCAAGGATTGCTTCTCACGCACAGGATGGGAACTGGAGCTGACCTCTTTGGGATGATGATCTGAGGGACTAGGGTGGGGTGATCCAGACAGGATGTGTCAGCCTCCACCACGACCACACGCAGACTTTAAATGTGCCCTTCCTGAACACAGCCAATAACCAAAATGACGTTTGGGTTGCAACTGCAGCCCGAAGAATATCTTTCCATATCAGGTATCCCTTTTCTTTCACAAGAAGCCAACTAGTAACTCAGTGGCTGTGTCTCAAGCAGTAAGAGAGGTTTGGAAAGGACTTTTTGGGTCTTTAGGGTCAGCTGTCAGCTGCTGGTGGCAACTGCATGAGGGTATGGCAGCTCTGGGAAGGGTGACCCAGAGCCTCAGGACTCGAGCTGTTGGAAGCTCCGGTGTTCTCATGTTTCAGCCTTTTCATGGCCATCGGATACTTGTTTGCTCTTACGCTAACATCACCCTTGCTCTTAAGGGACATGTGTTTACTTCTGTGTTTGCTCCCTGAAGTTTCAGAGAAGAACTGTATCCCTTCTCAGCATTCAGTTTTTTGGCTAAGCAAATTATTTCAAGATTCTTACATAAGGAAAAAATCAGGATTACCCTGTAATTATTCTCCAGTCACATTTTAAGTGTGTATCCCTTGATTAAAAGTGACCAGAGCTGCACACATAATTCCAGAGAAAGTTGCAGCGGAGCTTTGTATAATGTATTAACATTTTCCCCTCCTCCTGGAAATACCTCAGTTGATATGTGCTTTTCATCAGAGCTGCTTCATATTGGGAGCTCTCGGTCATCCTGAGATCAACAAATACACCCAGATTTTTCTCTTCTTCTGTCATTTCCAACTGATGAGCTCCCAGCTTGCAGCAGAGATTCTTGTTAGTAATTCCCAAGTGCAGGATGACCTTGTACTTTGCACTATTAAATTTCATCCCATTTCCAGTGTGCCAGCACTCAGTGTTATCCAGCTCTTCCAGCAGTACAGATATTCCCTCGGCACTCCCGGTGCCTCCCAACTTTGTGCCATCAGCAAACGCCATCACCTCACTCCCACCTTTTGTTCCAAGACCTGATTGTGCAAGATCAAGAGAACGTAAGACAAGCTCTGCCAGGTCAGCCTGTGGTCCTGTGGCCCAGCCTGTGGTCCTGTGGCCCAGCACTCCGTCTCTGAGAGGGGCACTCAGGGATGCTGTTTAGGGAGAGGACCGGAGCCCAGCTGCTTTCTGCTGTCTCTTCCCTTGGCACTCCCTGCGCATCCTCAGGTGGTTTATGTTTGAGGTGACTTCCCTACCTTTTCCCTGTAGCTTTTTTTTTTTAATGGACCTGCTCTCCATTAATTAATTGAATCAATTTTTGAACCTGCTGATAGTCTCCAAATAATTTTTTAAGGAGCTCAGCTCCACTCTCACAGTACACCTTTCCACACAAACTATTGTCATCTGTCTGTAGCTGGCTTTTTACCTACCAAATAGCTCCCCAAATAAACTATACATTTGCCATGTGGCATTGTATTTAATATCCTGTTAACTCCAGTCAGATTAAATCTATTGCATATCCATTATCTAGAAAACAATTAGCAAAGGTATAATCTTGGTTAAATGCAATCTATCTTTAGTAAAGCTACATCACATTTTACTTTATTTTCCACTTGTCTGTCCCCAGCTACTTCCTTTACATTTTTTTTTCAAAGCTTTTAATGTTCTTGAGGTCAGATAAACAGGTGTCTAAATGACTGGATTGCTTTTCTTCCTCCTGTTTAAAAACAGATAGTGCTTCCGCAGTTCCTCGGTAGTTCATTACCACCCTCAACCTGACAAAAACTTCATACTGGATGAGTGAGGATGCGTTCCAGGTCTGTCAGAGCTGCAGGCTTGGGAACACCTTGTTCCCTGAGCTGTGTGTCAGGTTCTCACAGGCCCTGCTCTCCCTTTGGGGACAGTAATTTTCATTTCCATAAAATAAGTCTCATTAGCTATCATCCTTTGCCCTGATCATCATGGAAAATAGGGACAAAATCATATAACATGAGGCCATACATAACATTTATTAAAAAATAGACTGGAACAGAAGAAATGGAGAGACTCAGAACACAAGATGTGAAAAGTCTCCATGTAGTATGTTTAACTGTATCGGTAAAGCTAATGCCAAAGAAGACACTTTGTGTCACTGAAATAAGCAGCTGGAAGTGCACAGCTTTTCTCGTCCCCAGGACAGCACTCCGGCTAGTTCCCCCTCTTTAAAAAACAGAAGGAGCAACCAGCAGCTTCTGCTGTACAAAAGCCCCAGGTCTCCAGGATTCAGCTTCCTGAAGTAGGTCACATTTGATCTCCGTCCAGGCATACTGCAAAAGGCAACCATTTAACAGGGAGTTTTCAAAATTCATATTCTGCTTCTTAATGCTGTCAACAAACATCCTCTTCAGGTACAGTTCTACCAGCTGAACATTTTTTCATTGCTTTTGGGTATAAACAGGCCAGGAATCCTGTTTTTCCCTTCAGTTACCTGTATTTCTTCCAAAGTTCCTCTGAAGGTACATATTGACATTCAGATCACATTTACATTCAGATGATGGCTTGTTGTTGGAAAAAAATCCTTTCAGAGGGGCTGATTAACTTCCTTTCAAATGCTTACTGTCCCTGACCAAGGGAGTGAAACTAGAAAACAACTCACTGCGTGGCTTATATCTGATTTAAAGACATGGGATCCTGTATTTTGTATTGTTCTCTCTGAACATTAATGCTACTTCTAGCTCAAACATGGCTTAATGACAGACTGAAGTCCATCTGTTACAATGACTAGCCTTGGACTCAGAAGGAGAGTCCTGTGGATAATTTAGGAGTGCATTTTATAGTTAGTTGCAAGCATTTCATTTCAGATCAAGGCAAACATGAGGAGCAGGTGGAAATATCTCTCAAAAGTACAACCTGACCTACATACGGTATTGTAAATTAGAGATATGTATAAAAATAAAGCATTAGGGATCCATCACAGTTGCAACAAAACCCAGATACAAATTTTGCTGCTGAAAAGGAACTCCATTGCACAAGGGTTAGTTAACGCTTCGTTTTGGAAACTGCAGCACTTCCTGCCAACTGCATCCTGCTACCTCTGACACTGCTGCCATTTGCCTCTCAAGCTTTCTTGTGCCTTTCTGTTGCTTAACACTCTGATCCCTTTTGCTTTATCACTTGTCTCTCAGTTTCCATGTATTTTTTGGCTCTCCTGCCTTGCGTTGGCTCCCTGCTCTCCATTACCTCATGCTCTAGGAGCTGTGGGCTGCTCAGGGTGGCTTGGACGGTGCACGTACTGATGGCGTGGGGCCACACATTCTTACAGCGGAGCTGAATGTCAGGAGGAAAGCATCGGCCAGAAGGCCTTGTGTGTAACCATGGCTTTTCTAGTCAGACAAGGTCTTTCTCCAAGGGTTGTATGGGCTCTGCAGGGCTCCTAAGGAGGGCCCCAGGACTGCAGGCCCCGCTCAGAGTCCTCCAAAGCACACACAACCCTTGGTGAAAGACCCTTCTGACTAGAAAGGCCTCTGTTGCGCCCAAGGCCTTCTGCCCGATG
>NW_010145799.1:96470-105859 GCF_000699245.1 Pterocles gutturalis | reverse complement strand
AATAGTGTTTGGGGTTTTTTTTTTGCTGTATTACCTTCTGACTGTCTGCTGCCAATAACAGGAATTCTGTGTAAACACCAAGAGGACTGCAAAACATTATTGCTTTACATTTTACTTGTATGAAAAAACCATTTTCCTCTTTGTATGTCAGCATTGTCTCTCTATTTCTCACCACAATCTCCAGCTGGAGACTAAGTTATAATATTAGTTAGTGTATTGTGATGCCCTTGCATTTGTTTCTTTTCTGTTTTTGATTTAAAATATAGTACTTAATGGAAGTAAAATTAGAATGCTAAGCTGACTGTTTCAGTTTACGTTTTCCAGCTATTTCCTTTCGAATTATGTTAATTTTTTTTAAATTGCGTTAGTGAACATTAAATCTAATGGGAGAGAGGTATGTCAGTGACTAGAGTACTGTGTTAATAAGAAATAAATCATAAGTATGTAATAAAACAAATTTAGCTGCAGTCTCCAGGCTTGTTGATTCTATTCTCAGATTATTTTCAAAGAAACTCAAAATTCTTTTTTTTTTCCTGAATCTTGAGAGTCAAAACGGTTGGGAACTTTCTTGCATGTTATATCACACTACATATTTCCTGAAATGGGATTGAAAAAATCTAATGATTACTATCATTTTTGCACATGAAAAATATGTGATTCTCTCTGTGCACTGGAATTCCAAATGTCTTGAAAAATGCAGCAGTGTGGGGAGATACAGAGAATACTGAACTAGTTAAATATACTTTACCCTATGAACACCTGTAGCCCAGAAAACCATCTTTAAAATGGCACAAATTGTATTTATCTTAAATAATTATTATACTTAAATTAAATTAAAGCAAATTAGCAGTTTGTGCAAGCTCATCTAGCTTGAAGGTGGCATGTCCAATCTACTTAAAATACAGTAACACATAGAGTCTCATAACAGTTATCTGTGTCAGAATTGCCAGCTCTCTTAAAAACAGACAGGCATGCAGGTTTTAATATGTCAAATGAAGCATTAAAAATAGCTATTTAAACTTGATATTATCATAATTCTGATCTTCAGCTACAGTAAATCAAACATTTTACCTGGGGCAAATTTCAGTAGAAATCATAAGCTGCTGATGGCTGTGGTTTTGCCTGACTCTGAAATATCAAGCTGAAGACTATATTTACATACAAAAACTGACTGTGATGAAAATCGTTAAAAACAGTGGAAAATGTTAGACTTATCAGCTCCCGTGAATTTTAATCGACTTTTTAAGGCTGAAAATATTGAGAAAGTCTGTGGTAAAAGATACTATTTAAAAATGATAAATACTGAAAAGATACAGCTGACATGAGGAAGCAAGAATAGTCACTGTAATTGGATACTAGGTCATGAATGAGCAAAGAGATGGAAGAGATTAAATGCCTCACAGAGAAAAAATGAGGTCTATGAGAAAGAAGTAGTCTAAATGTGAAAAAGAGATTGCATTACTGCAACCTGTCTTGGAAGGCTTAAATAGCAGAGCTGGAGAACTTCTCCTCTCAGGGTGACATCTTCTCTTAATAACCTCTCCTCACCAGTTCCTCTCTTCCTTCCAACTCTCGTATTGTCCTCAGTAAGCCTGCACAGAGCAGGCAAATCCTGCACAAAATTAAAAAACAAACAAACAAAATAACTGGGAGGAGCACTGTAAATGAGAAACAGGGCTGATGATATACTGGAAGAATACTATATATATATATTAAATGTGATATTACTAAAATTTGTATAGGTCCATTAGGAGCAGCAGTTTTAACTGTCTTCACCACCACTGGCTTCATCCATATCAACCGCATATATGGCTAACACACATATGTTGGCCAGACAGGTGTAAGGCCAGGCTGCCTGGGCGAGGTCACTTACATTCTTTAATATTTATCATGACTCTGGCATGGGTTTGGTTCAAGTTGGTTTGGTATCTTGGCACTTACCTGAACAGTGCAGGGGCAGTTCCCTTTGAGCAGCATGTGGGAGGTGAGGTTTTTTGCGAACAGATGAGAATTCAGTGCTATGTCACAGGTAGTCCTGTCCCCTGCAAGTCTGATGTGCTGGCAGGATGCCCTGACTGGAGTCTGGACCCCACTTGTCACCTGACTTTCTCTGGTGATCACCTGAGGATGACTGACAGAGCCTGTCATTCTCACCACCTTGGCCTCACTTAGGCACAAGGGATCTCTGGCCAGTTGGCACAGTCATTGGTTACCTTGAGCCCTGGCTCATGTGACCTCAAGGAACAGCCAGCAGTAGCTCATCCACAAGATTTTGTCTTGTGGAAAGTCATGCCTATTCCGATATTGATTTCAATAGCCGGCAGAGGAAAAAGTAAATGTAAACTCCTTGTAAGATCATAGAATCTGACCTTGATTTTTCAAGAGCTTAAAAAAACCCCAGACACTTCTCATTAGCAAGCAGTGGTAATAGTGAGGAATTATGAGAATGATCAAAGAATTGCATGGTCTATAAAGCCCTAAAAAATAGCAGAAATAGGGATAGTACAGACCAATAATTATCACAGAGAGAAAAATATGTAAAATAGTATCAATGATTTTTAATACTTTTATTTTTAAAGAAAATATGTAAGTAATATGACTATGCAAATTAAATTAAATTTCAAAGTTCAGCCAACCAATACCACCTCTTTTTTTTTTTTTTTTTTTTTTTTTTTTTACTTCAAAGCAGTAAACTAGTTTTCAATAAGGTATTCTTTTTCTGTAAGAATTGCCATGTAAAATCATAATTGTTGGAAGATTGCTGACAAATTTTTGATAACAGCAACTCCCACTGACTTTACTTAAGGGAAACTTCTCTCTGAAATCTTTTTTCTATTTGATGAATAGCTTTCCTAAGAAATGTTGCCAAATCTATTTAACTGAAATACAATTTCATGAAGGTACAATAACAAATACAGGGTGATCTCATCCCACTTTATCTGTTTCACGCATCATGCTGCAAATCAGTCAGAGAGAATAAGAGAAAAATATCCATATCTTTAACGGGGAACATGGGTGTGCCAACAAATGAGAGGATATTGATTGGTAAATAAGATCTATTTTAAATTACTTTAAAACCCACAAAGTAGTGTTTTGAGCAATTCAAGATCTAATTTGTGTTGGGAAGAATTTACAAGCAGTTTGAAAGCATGTATCGTGTTTCATAATAGAAGTAGTGCTGATGTCTTTCTCTTTGGACCGTACTTGATGATTCCCAGGCTGAGCTGCCCTGGGTTAGAAGGATATGTTATAATTAAAACCTCAAGATTCAATTTGTTCTGTTTCAGCTTCCCACCCGTACTTTTAGTTCGCGTTAATCTAATTCAACTGAACTCACAAATGTGGCAAAAAAACCCTTTTAGCCCATACTCTTAAGGTCTTACAACATTCTCTCACTTTTGGAGAAAATTATTGCACTGATACATATTTCACTTAAGAAACAAAGGGATTAAAAGCTTGATGATTTCCTCACTACTGTGTGAATGAAAGTACACACTTATATCTTTATATAGCATATAGTGTATATATATCAGTATATATAGCACAAAGCAATTTCACACAGGGTGCTGTGTCAAGCAGTTTGTATAATGACTGACAAAAAGCTGGTAGCTTGTTTCGTCAGCTATGCATAATATTTAAACAACGAAACTGATTAAATGTCACTTACAGTTTTACATTCACTTCATGTTTACGTTTGACAAAAGGGTTTAATTATTTAGTTTCTCTAGATGAATTTAACATCATCTATTTTTTAGATCACAAAAGCAACAGAGTCGGAAGCAAGTGAAAAGCCTGAAAGTGTAAATGCTCAGCAATGCAACATTTTCTGTGCTCCTTGCTGTTTTGGGATCTCCAATATGAAGGAATCTAACTAACTTTGGAAATTCCTTAATTTCAACCAAATTGTCCTTGTCACAAGAATATGCTTCGGTTCAAGATTGAGATCAGTGCCAAAACTTCTCCAGAATTGCCTTTAAGAATGGACCTTTCCTATGTTAAAGGCCTTATATTCTGTCTTTCTTGATGCTCAATGAAAGTTTCTTAGGGAACTTAATTTTAAACGAGTTCTTTTCTAGTGGGAACCTTGACTTTGATAATTCCTATGTAAAGGAAACAGGACAAGAAAATATATATATATACATATGTTATTACCTCTATATATTTTAGCACTGATAAGAGTTTGTAATAATTTTGTGTTTTGCCCTAAGAATTTGATTTTCCATATGTGAATCTTTCTAAATTTCACTTCTTGAGCACCACGATTCTTGAATTCAAGACTTGGACAAAAGGTTCTTTGGGATGCAAAAAAATCAAGACTTGGACAAAAGGTTCTTTGGGATGCAAATAAACGAAACACTCCACTGAAAAACTATAAATTGGCAAGATCATTCAATACATACATTATGCGTATTTTTCTCAGTGATTCAGCTATAATACTTCTTTTTCTTCTCATACACTGGAGAGACTAGAAAAGGGGGTAAAATTCAGAGAAAGCTAGTCTGTGAAAATCTGGAATTGTTTTAATTGTAATGGGTTACTAAAGTTGTTTTGATAAATAAATAAAGTTTATATAGTATACACCTCGGTTTTCTAGGTGAAGGAACTGATTTAGTCAAATTGAGCAAAAATAATCTTTCCCTGCTGGACATGCAGCTCATTGGCTGCCTTCTTTTTATTTCCCCCCAGTGATCAGGTCTCTTTAAATCTGTTCTAGTAGACTGGAGTGCACAGCTCATATACTCATATTAAAAATAACGTAAAAGTACATATTTCTAAGGGATAGCCGATTCATCTTCAGGAGAGCAGAGCAGTTCATGTTGAGCAGACCAATACAGGTCATTAAACACTATCGGCTGTGAGTAAGTCCCTTGGAAGCAATGACTTTGCAGACTTAACTTGAGATTGCATTTTCCTGTTATACAAGGTCTGCAGGGCTAAAACCAGAAATGAACTGTGAAAAATGTAATAGCTATTTTATTCTTAGTATTTGGACCAAAAAATATGAAACCACAATGTACTTAAATTCTGTAAAACTCTGTAATAGATCATGTTTGTCTACTAACATTGAACCTGTTTCTTCATTTGTTCAAATTGCTGTATACAATTCATTATTATATGCAGAACCGATAGCTATAATATTAATAGACCTGCAGTAACTGTATTTGTGACTCCTCTTCAAACAGACCACCTACATTTTGCCTCTTAACTTATCTTCAAGGTTTTTCCCCTTTGCAGTATACAGTTCTCACGCTTTCAAAATGCAGCTGTAGATCATCATGAGCATAAATAAATATATAAATAAGAAAAGTTGTCTGCTGAAGCATTTCCTCATTCATGTAACCATGGAATTTCCTTGGATTTCAAAACTTTATCCTGCTTCAGATAGGTTTCCAAAGCTGTTGGGTGTCAATGGTCTCATGACACAGTTCACTTGTGTAAAAAGAAAGGGGCACGTTAAGTTCACTGGCACCTCTCACATATACAAGAATTTAACTCTTTGTGAATTCTTTGTGTTTAGAATTATGTCCAACAAAATGTGCCAGCTATATATAGTGTGATTAAGCTTCTAGAACTTAAATAAAGAGTAAGACTCAAAGTTCCTCAAAATCAATGGAAATTTTAGTGTTCACTTGGCTTTTGATCTGAAATTATTATGTGTTTAACCAGATCCTTAAAAAAAAGCAAAAGCAAGCAGTGATTTATGGTAGTAAATACGAAGATCTCCTCTACCAGCATCAGGAAATTCTGATGACTGAAAAATATACATAACCTCTGAATATTCACTGGAGTGCTCACTGCCTACTTAGAGTAGCCAGACTGTGATTACACTGTGGGCTTCAGTATCTTAAACTGTGGTCATGAAAACATATATGTATACATATATATATGTGTATATATACACCAGCCTTGCCCTGATAGATTCTGCCAGAATAGTCAACTGTAACAAGCTACAGTGCCTTTTTTTTGCATAAAACTCTGGAGCCATAGTAAATTCCATACTTCTGGTCTCTATATGTGCATATAGTCTCAGAGATATTTTAATATGTGAGTATAAGGATGTATCACATGACTGTCATTGTTGAAGGAGAGCATTTCTTAAGGAATTATTGTATGCATTGCGTGTACAGAAAATGAATGAAATTCTCTACAGGGTGTGCATCTGGTCAAACCAATAATAGTGCAGTCCTCAGTGAAAGATTGAAAGGGGCTTCTCTGCAATGAAACTTGCCAATTTTCAGCTTTCTTTCCATTTTGTATTGATTCCAAATTATTACTAGGGCAAACTACAACGATTATTTTCCTTGTCTGTATAATCAAAAGTTAAATATTTTCACTTTTATATTAATTTCTCAAAACAAAACCCATTAACTCCCTTGTCCATTTCAGGCACATTCATATAATGTCAGCATTTATCTATCCTGAATCAGGAAAATAGGAATTGATCCTTTTTATGAAAAAAAAATGGATAGTGACTTCATCAACAACACCCAACAAACACAAATTCTCTGAAAAGTGATGGGAATATTGTGGTTGACTTGGATATGTCCTGAATAATGATGATTCCTCTCCCGTCATACTACTATGCTCTATCTAATCTGCTCCTGCCCATTTCACAAACATCTTGATTCCCATCCTGAGGCTTTTAGAATCACTATTAAAGTTTATCTGTGTCATGATTCTTGATGCATGTTATTTGAGAACTGATATTTTCTGTCATATACTGGTATTTATTTGTGTTTTCTTCCTTGTGAAAGTGGCAACGTGTCTTATACAGCTACATTTTTTGGTCTTGACTCTTCTTTGTTAGTTTACCCAAAGGACTCAGGAGAAAGACCATGTACAGAAGTATCAAGTAAAGTATATACATATAAAAACTAGCTCACAGAGAATCTAGTGACCTGAAAAAATGCTACTTGAAAAACTAATGACCTAAGTATACCTCTAAATCTGAGATCATCCAGCATTGAATTCAGAATACCTCAAAATGGACATGTAACTAGTGATCCAAATAGAAAATTAAATCTAGCAATTATTTCTTTGTAAATCTTTGTATAAAAAAATTCTCTGATGTAATCCTTTCCACTTCAAGTCCTCTCTTCTATACTGCACTGAAATCTGCAGTTGATAGAGTTTCCTGTGAATGCTTTCTACATTCTAGTCTTGTTTTGTTTATCCTTTCCTTGTATTAAAAGAACCCAGAATAAAACCTAATAGCAATTCAGGTATTGATGCATGGATGTAAAATGTTATACTATTAGAGGAGATATGATTTTAATCTATTGTAAAAGATTGTATAAGCTATCTTATAGATGTTTAATGTTGAGTTGTTCTCTATTGTCATTTAGAAACCATTAATCTGTAAATTAATTGCATAAAAAATTATATTTCACAATCATAAACTTCTCAAGCCCAGAATAACTGGAAAAAGCTTTATTACAGACTCAGAATTTCATAGGAAAATGTCAATGAATATGAAGATAAATTCAATTTCCACAAGCTCTAAGAATACAAATGATTGACTTTCTATTCTTCAGTCAATAACTTATTGACAGTTCTAGGTTCAAATTACAAAACAAAGAGCAGAAATCAATGGCAGTGGAGCAAAGATCAGATCAATACCTGAATTTCACATTAATGGAGCGAATGGCAGTTTTACTCACTTTGACAGAAAAAAACAACATCCTCATGCCCTTTCTGACTGAGTTTGGAAGGGCAGAGGTCGAATATGCACAACGAATGTGAATCTCCAATTTCTTTAGACCAAAAAACCCTCACATCTATGAAATTCATTTTTAAGCAGATATATGATCCCTAGAGTAAAGTTCAACAGACATTATTAGAAATTATGGTTAAATACTTACATTGCAGTTAGGGGCTATAAACCCGCTTTCACACATAGTAGTGCTTTGCAGTTATAAGCTCCAAAGCAGAAGAATGTTCATAAATCTACCATTTGCACAACAGAAATAAGTGTGTGTGTGTGTGCCTGTGTGTTGGGGGGAGCTTTGTTGTGTTTTTCGTTTAGGTAAGAAAAAGGAACCGGGCCTTCAAAATTCCCTTTGGGCTTTTCAAAAAACATATCAATAAGAACATCATTTGTGCCATATTTATTTGCTG
Organism: Pterocles gutturalis; assembly: GCF_000699245.1. Classification (NCBI taxonomy): domain Eukaryota; kingdom Metazoa; phylum Chordata; class Aves; order Pterocliformes; family Pteroclidae; genus Pterocles; species Pterocles gutturalis. The sequence continues at coordinate 97,741 of NW_010145799.1, read as the reverse complement.
ATCTTCAATTACATAAAAAAGGGGGAAGTTCCTGACAATTGTCAATTGTATAGATGAATAAAAAATAGATTAATAACAACAAATATCTATTATGTCAATTCTAGTTTGTTGTGGTTTTCTGTGGTGGTTTTGTTTGGTATCAGGGGAGGGACCACAGTAATGGCTCCTATAAGTAGCTGCTAAAGGTTCCCCTGGACTCCAGGTCTGGGGAAGGGCCTGGCTGGGGCAGAGCATCCCGGCTGTCCAGCTGCCTGCCCGGCTTCTTCCGTAAACCGACCTACTGCAGCCCAAGCCTCCTCCATGGCTCGCCTGAGAGTCAGTTTTCTTGGGAGACAGTGAAGGAAGCTACAGCGGAGAGAGAAGCAGGATCTGAGAGAAATAACTACGCAAACACGAGCATCAGTGAAGAGAAAGGAGAGCAAGGAGGTGCCCTGGAACAGAGATTTCCCTGCAGCTTGGTGAAGACTTGTGGTGATGCCCATTTGTCCCTCGAGCAGTCCATGAGAAGTTGTAAACCCACACTGGAGCCAGGCAGTGGCCGGAGGACTGTGACCCCATGTGGGAAGGATTCACGTTGGAGTAGTTTGTGGGAAGGACTCTCCCATGAGAAGGGACCCCACGCTGGAGCAGGGAAAGACTGTGAGTAGCCCTTCACTGAGGAGAAAGAAACAGCAGAGACAACATGGACTATTCCTGTTACAAAAATCCCTCAGGTTTCTTTACGCAAGACTTCAGTCTTGAGCAACACAACATCACAAATTATCAGCTCAGACTTATACAAGCATTCTTTGCTAAGAGACAGAATCCAAACAGTTAATCCCTTTTTTCTTTTGCAGTCTTCAGAAATAAAGAAAATAGGATATAGTATTTTATTGATCTTCTAAATACTGACTACTTTAATTCAATATGTAGTGTTATAGATGCATAATAGCATATCCTTCAGGATTATTTTTTACAATTGTTGTGCAGCAATTGTCTTGGAGAGTTTTGGGCTTTTTCTTATTTGTTTGTTTCGTTGATTTTCCCCCTGAACTCTGATACAGAGTGTATGTGCTCTTCCCTTGGTTCCAATATCTGTCTGTTCTCTTCCAAAGCTCTGAAATCATTAAATTAAGCTGCCTTTAATCATAATGAGGAGGGAGGAGGGAGACCAAAGTAGATGGCATTCTGTCATAGCTTAATGTCTGTACGTTGTACTGAAATTCCTGAGAAAACATTGAAGTTTAATATCTGCTGCTGTTGTGGTTTTGACCCTGGCTGGCAGCCACATA
>NW_010145799.1:78067-96439 GCF_000699245.1 Pterocles gutturalis | reverse complement strand
CGCCAGCCAATACAAATTATAATAGCAATAATATTATATACAAATATACAAATGAGTGAAACACAGTGGTACTGCTCACCATCCGATGACCAAGGCTCAGCTTGTTCCTGGCTAATGATCCCAGGGCAGGGAGAGTCCCAAAACCTCAGTCTGGGAATGGAGATAAGAACCGGAGAGTCTGAGAGGCCGAGATGACCCTCAGAGAGAGGGGTGACCCAGAGGGAGACAACCTGGAGCAAGAGAGAGCACTTCCAGACAGAATCTCTTCCACTGGGCAAGACATGCATTGTATGGAATAGACTATTGGCCAATTTGGGTCTCGATCCTAAACATAAGATAGAATCCTAGGCTAGTAATTGGGGCTGTGCTCCCTCCCAGTTTCTCCTGCACCTGCAGACACTGGCACAGAAGAGATGCTGAAAAGTCCTTGCCTGTCCTGGCAGCAGCTATAAACATCAATGTGTTATCAGCCTTCTTCTCAACACAAATACAAAACATAGCCTCTTACTAGCTACTATGGATAAAGTTTTTTTATAAATGTTGATTAGACTAGTCAAAATCTAGTTAAAACTGGTGAAGCTTTACTGGAGAAGCCACTGACTGAGATAACAAGTCGTACAGAAATGCAATTCAGATTGGATTGTTATATACTCTTTGGTATTCTCTTTTCCATTTTCAATTAGAGAAGACAGATTGAAGGGGTATGCTTCTACAGGACTTTGGAAGGAATTCAAGTGACAAAAGAATGGGCAGAGATGGGACCATAGTTTTAGGCTGTCAAAACAGAGGGTATGTGCAAATGCACTGTAGTGTAGAGAGACAGATGCAATGATGTGCAGACAAAGGCAGCAGAGAGAAAGCCTTTAAAACTTTTTCATGTATTCAGTTCTTTTGATCAGTATTCAAACAGTTAATATTTTCTAATTTTCTACTGATACCTTGAAGAAGTCATTAGTATTTGGAATAGAGCCATTCAAGCTTCACCAGGATTAGAAAGCATAAAAGTTTTCTACAATTATGACTCCCAGTGAAAAATTAGCTGTCTTTAATAATAAAGTTATCTAAAATACTTGGCACATCAAATTAACCTGGTAAAAGCCTGTCTATTTTGGAGACCGTGAGCAGGAAAGGATTGCTTCAGTGGCCATGGTAGCTTTTTTCAGTAGCTAAAATTATTCCAGAGGAAAATAATTCAGAGAACTCAGTTCTCTGAAGGCAGTTTTGAAGGTTGATGTTGAATATGGTAGCACAGATGGTGTACTGCAGAAGGATTGATACCGGCAGTGGAGTCTGAGAAGACATTTTGCTTCTTTCCCTGGCAGTACTTTGCACTTTTTTCCAGTAGTGTATACTTTCACACCAGTCAAAATCGGGGAATTATGTTAAGAAGAAAATTGGAGGAAAGTTGTCAGTAAAAGGAAAAACTTAAACAGAAATTATAAAAAGTGAAAAGATGGTTATTCTTTTAATCTTAAGGCAGCAGATTGCTGTGATTGTTACTGGTTTTAGTTCTAACACGGAAAATGGCTGATTCATGTGGAACATAGGAATTCTCTAAATCACCCTTTCCTCAAGCAGCTATGGAATCACAGAGTAGCTAAGGGGAAAGGAACCTGTGGAGATTGTCTAGTCCAAGCCCCTTCTCAAAGAAGGGTCAGGTAGAGCAGGTTGCCAGGGCTGCATCCAGTTGGGTTTTGACTATCGAAGATTCAAAACCTTTTGAGTACCAAAAGGTTGACACTCCACAACCTCACTGGGAACCTGTTCCAGTGTTCAATCACATTCACAGTAAAATGTACAGTAAAATGAGTAATTGTCTTATTTAATCAATTATGGCATGAAATAAATAAGTGGATGAAAGCTCTCCAGAATTGAAGACAAGCAGACAGAGCCCAAAGCCCTCTATTCTTGATCTGTAATATGTCTGAGATGAGATAAAATTAAGCCATCCTTGAACTTTCTGGTTTTTATCTAAGACACAAAATGCCTAAAGACTCCGTCTATCCTGAAGACACCCACAGACTGAAGTGTTGCTCATACTGGCCAACACATCTGTTGAGTCTCATTGACATTCACAGTTAGGAACACAACAATGAGGAAAGGACCCCTCTATGCTTTATGTAATATTTCTACTGATATCTCTATACTAAACTGAAAAGAGGGGCTGACATATCAAGACTCATCAATGTCACTGTCCCCAAAGGAGAGCATTCTCATCCACAGTTGTTGGAGGGAGTAAGCTGTGTGTTCTCTTCCTTGCTGAACAGATCAACCTGATTCACTATTTCTCTATTACTCAGTGTGTCAGAACAGGACACACTGTCAAGACAGGTTTGGGAATACAGGTTTTTTGTGCTCCATTCCAATAGAGAAACTGTCACAAAGGTTCAGGATAAAACAGATCTATTGCCTATCTATTCCTTGCTGCTGCCACACCTACCAAGACTATAGCAGTGGAAGAGGAGGATGAGTTTTGCACTTCCTGGAGGACTGGGAAGAAGGAGTAGAGCAGTTTACCTCCCTTCGAATATTGCAAAAGTAGTGCAGTCAAAGGTGTTAGCTTGCAATAAAGATTAATCCAAGAAGAATTGTTTCGTGAAAAAATTATTGACAGAACTGAATTTTTCTTTAGAAGGGTTAACATTTAGATAAAAGTAAAATACGATGTTCAACCAAGAATGTGATATGTCATGTTTTGAATGCATTGAGATTTAATTTAATGGTCCTAATCTCAGAACTCATTCACCAAGTGAATTTCTTAAGATGTATCATGATCTCTTCAAATTCAACATCCATTTGATAGATTTAATCCTTAGTAGAGCTTATTATAACGAACAGTGGGAGCTGGAAGAACAAAAAAGCCAGGAAGTACTCCCACTTTGGTTTCTACAGGACTCTTAAATTGTTTGGTTGTAAGAGATGCATTGTAAGAGAAAGCAAATACAATTAACAAAAACATGAAATAAGATGAAAACTCATATTACTTTAAAATTCAATTTTGGTTGAAAATGTCAACTCTCAATGTCACTTGTATGGAGATATTCTGGCATTTTCGTACTTCTTCGTTATGAATGTAGAGTACTTGAGAAATGGAGTAGGTCATCCTTGGCAGGCATGGTCATTGGAAAGGAGCTCTGAACCTCTGGGAAGTGATGGCAGCCCTAGAGTTGTTCCAGGAAAGTTTCATGCCTGTCTGACTCCAGTGCAGGTGTAGGATGTTTCTCCTCCATCCTCCTTTCCTCCCTTTCTGCCTTCTTCCAACTTCTCCAAAACATTCTAGTTTGAAAATCCTTTGAAACTCTTACAATTTGATTAAAATTGACACCAGTTTTAAACATTCCCTGTTCATCTTTTATCTGATTTTCTGCATTCCTGAATGACTGTTATGCTGGCTGTACAAGGGCAGGATAAATATTTCATACCTGTACAAGGCTCAGAATAACACTGATAAGTTTAGTCTTAGGTAAACAATACTAATACTAAAAATTTGCTTTGTGAATATTATATTTTCCTCTTTGCTCCCTTATATTACAGCATACTTGTTGGGACTTCCCTTTTGCTCTTGAGAAATTTTTGCACAGATAGTGAGTATTGGTTGCTGTAGTGCCCCTCTTAATTTTCAAAGAGGAAGAAAATTCCACAACATTACTGACAGTGCCTATTCTGTTTAATTGCAAGTATGCAGAATGGGCAGACATTCTTTAAATGTACTCAATCTTTTCCCTAATTTCAGTTTTTCAGAATAACTGAATGTAGTGTAACCAGATGTCAGGAATTCTTCAATACTCCCAAGTAATTTAACACAGAATAGTCAGTCTTTTGTAACTGCTTAATGTCATAGTCATACACAGAAGTTCTTGCATCAGGTGTCTCAAAGTGTATCAACACTTAGAGGGATCTGCTTGTTATACTATATTTGAAAATAAGTTTAAGAGTGTCAGACTGAACAAGTTCTAAATGGAGCAGGCTATTCCAGAAGTGCTCCTTGGTCTGGTAAAATCTCTAAGTAGCATAGCTACATCAGGCAAACCTTTAAATGTAGACCAAACTTCATTTCCTTTCATGACTAATTGTCCTGAAGATAACTGAGGTTTTCTTTTCTTTGAAATCTTTGATATCTTTGTCCTGTTATGTGTGAACATTATTTCTGCCTTTAACTAAGGGATCCCAGATGCAATTTCTTTCTCTCACCTACTTTGTCTTCAGTTAATGTAGCTACATTTAGAGAGAGCAGCAATGAAAAAAACTTATGTGAGAAATATGGCTCAGAAAGCTAAGCTTTCTTATGAATATGGAAAAGGGTAAGGAAAGGGCAGCTTTAAAATAACTAAACTAGTAACTAAACAAGCTAACAAATATTTCTGAGTAAATGAGTATGGCTGTTGAGCCTCAGTAAGTATATTTGAATATATTTTGTTCAATAGTCATAATACATAGTACAAGACCCAAATTGGTAAATGTTTAAGATTTAGATTAATCTATAATGTAGATTGAGAATAACCGAGAAAAAAAACATGCTTTCTTGAAATGCTGAATGGTAGTGAGAGAAATCTTCTCCTTCAGTTAAGTGGTGGTTCAAGTGTTGGGAGAATACTCTTGTCCACTATTTTCTGCAGAATCTGTTTTTTTTTTTAGCTAAGTCTTAAGTCTTCTGCTTCATAATGATGCACATTTCACTCAGCTTGTATAATAGGCTCTCAAATACTTAGAAATCTTTATGCAGCAGGAGTGACAGGAATAAAAAGCTTGTATTCTACAATTAGAAGTCCTTCATTAATCACTTTTATGAGAGGTAACAAAACAACATGAATGTCAAACAAAAACATAATCACAAGTAATAAAAAAGTGTAACTGTGACCTTAAGTGGAATTAATTGACTGAAGAGTGACAGCATAAAAATTCAAAATAGCCAAGGAGTTCATTTTTAGGGCAGTATGCATCTAAATACTTCATACAAGAAAGCTAGTGAAGGTGGGATTAGAGGTAAAACAAGACAAACTCTACAGCATTTGTAAATGGTCTACTAAAGTATTCTTCCTAAATAATCTATGAAGCAAATTTTCACAATGGTAGCATAATATGACAATAAGGTAATGAAGCAATCCTCTTTAGTTGTCCCTTATCAGTTAGGCAGGACATGCCCAGGTTGATTAAAGGCTGGAGGAGATACCAAGACTATTTGGTTGTAGATGGAAGTATACTCTCGGTAAAGAACACCAAATGCCTAAGTATTAGCTTCTCAAGGATGTCAGCTATTGTGTGTCCCCAAGTAGGCCAGAAGAATAAGACAGAAAGACAACCCCCCAACTAAAGTGATTTTTTTCTCCTTCCCACTACCTGCAGGCTTTAAACAGGCTTTTTCATTCACTTATCTTTCAAACCGCATGCTTGCTCTGCATTCTGTTGAGTCTCTGTTCTACAGCTCTTACCTGCCAGAGCAGAGGCACTAGGAAAGAGAGGTAGTAAAACTTCAGTTTTCTTAATTGTGAACGGACTTTAACAGAAGACAGTCTCTGAAGTCATCCCACTTAGCTTATGTTACTCCTATGTCTAAGTCAGAAAATTGACCCCCTTAGATTCTCTCTTTGTGTCTCTGTACTGGAGGTATGTAGACACTTGTAAAGAGAGTTTCTGCCTCCCTAAGATAATTTGCTTCACTAAGAATAGATGAAACCCCACCTCCTAACTTAATTGCTACAGTCAGGTGTCTGAGGTTAGGTGATAAATTTGAGCCCAAACCTCCAGAATTATCTGGCTACACATGAAAGGTTTTTTTAGGGATTAGAGTATTGCACTTTGATTATGTGTATGAACTGCTTTTTAAATCTTTGGCTGGGCATATGACAAAATATTGCAAACAGCTTTTAATATAATTTAATTTTGTTTTGTTTTACTTTATTTTATTTTGTTTTACTTTATTTTATTTTGTTTTATTGGAATCCTAACACTAAGAAGTTGGGACAAATTGGAGATACGATTGTATAGGGCATCTTCCTTATGGTTGATCCCATACGTGCGCACCTGTTATTGTACAGTCATGACCTGATCTTATGTTATTATTTTTTTTTTTTTTTTTTCTGCAGAATGCTGCTCAATCAACTATTCGGTTGAAACTAAAATGTGTATTATTCTGTTGAAACTAAAATGTGCTTCTGTATTGAATTTGGCTGCAAAGTTTTGGTCTTCCACCTCGATTTTATGCAGAAGTTGGCAAGTATACAGAGTTTAGGCAGGAATTTGGAGAATGGTCGTGTAATTTAGGTTACTGAATATTATCTTAGGGGATTGGATTCTGTGCTATTCATGTTGTGTAAAAGCTTTCTTAATTCACATAGTGTTGTTTTTGCAATTTAGTTGAATTCTTGTAACTTTTTTAAACCATAACAAAAAAGAAAATAACAAATAAACAGTAATAAACCACAGTAATGATACACGTGGTTTTGTTCTCTCTTTTGTGCCTGGTCTATGTACAAGACTGCAGTGTACGCTAACTCAAATGGATTAACCCTTTGGTCCATAGGTGAACAATCTAAGGGGTCTTTTTCAAATCCCACGTTTAGGCCATTCCTGGCCGTAATCCAGCTCCTGCTCCTGTGCATATTTGCTCATACATAAATTGGTTTTGTAAAATTAAATTCTATGAAGACTAGCACTATGAATCAACAATTTTTAATTAAAATAATTAAGTGATTTTACCAATTATTTGTAGAAAGTGAATGCATTCAGAGAGATCACTAGTTGAAATCTGAGGGGTTTTTTTCCAGTATCCATTCAATTTTGATGAGAAAGTTAAGGAAAAAAAATGAGCTTAAGGGTTCCAAATAAAAGTATGAAATATATAATCTACTGTGATTTCTATATAATTTAAAACATTCAAACATTTATGAAATTTATCATTAAACTGGTATGTAGAGGAAAAAATTAAAAATAATAGAGCCTCATTGAAATAATTAACTATATTTTGACTAACATCCTTAAAATTAAGCTTGCATTAATGCAGTTTTCTGGCTCAGGGACCTAATTTCTTGATGTATTTCTTCAGAAGAAATATTCTGACTGCAGAAAAATGGAAATGACCTCTATGATTAAACGATGTGCATACTGAAGTAATGCATTAGTCTGGTTTTAAGTCTATTTTTTTTTAAGAATTAAGTTCATGTTGAAATATTTGTATCCGTTCTTTTAATTCATTAAAAATAGTCTGAGAAAACAGTGGAAAATTGTCAAAAATGTCAGTTAAGTCTTAGATATATTTTCTAACTTCTAGAAAATTAATTATAGGAAAACAGTGTAATTAGTACTAGACTCCTTCACAGACATTTTGAATTTATTGTTTCAAACGAACTGCTATAAAAGTTGGCATACAGTGTGCCCCTTTGTATTATTTTTAGTAAAATGGATTTCTTGCTGTGATAAGTGATGCAATTGTAAATTTCAACTGAAAAGTGATTCTCATAAAACAGTGGGTAGCATTTTTATTTAAATAACAATGATGTAATTCAACAGCTATTATAAGTGGTCTGAAATATGACGCTATGGTCAAAAACGACTGTGAAAAGTCATTGTTATCTTTTAGCATTTGGAATTTTTGTCCTTGGGAAGAAGTCCTGGGACCTGTCTGGATGAATTTAAATATGAACAAATTAAGTGTATCAATGAAATAGCATTTCAATATAAAGAAAAATCTGTCAGGCTTTTTCATAATACTGTCAAGACTGAAACAATCCTTCAAATCACCTAAAATTGAAGGAATATCACAAGCTACATTTCTTAATTCATATTATATGCACCTGGTTACAGTAAATGAAGAGAAAAGAACTCATATACTCAGAGAAACCACTGCTTTCCCATACAAGTTTTGGCCCTTATCAAGTTAATATGTCAGGTACAGAAAAAAATAGATATTGAGCCTTGAGAAGATGAACAAATACTCTGAAGTCAATTCTCTATCAACATTTCTTTGCCCAGTTAATGAGAGAGTGAAGCTGTTAATTTGTTTTGATGACTGTATGTCAACAAACATCCAGTTTCTGTTGTAACTTTAGTACTCTGTCCCTGACGTGCCTTCGTGCGGAAAGCAGGTTGAGTAACTTTTCATAAAAGACAAGTTATTCACTGTATGTAAATATGAAATTGAGGGCTTATGCCCTTGGCTTGAATAGAGCAGACATGCAGTAAACTGTGGAAAATTATGAGATTGCAATAAGGTTATATACCATTTAGAAAACTGTAAAGTTCCCCTGAATGAGGAAAGTATTATAAGGAAAAAAAACCCTGTTCTGCTTTTGGCTGAGGTAGAGTTAGTTTTCTTCATAGAAGGTTATATGGTATTATGTTTTGGAGTTGTGACCAAGCCAGAGTTGATAACACACCCATGTTTTAGCTGTTGCTGAACAGTGCTTGTACAGCATCAAGGCCTTTGCTGCTGCACCAGCAAGTAGGCTGGAGGTAACCAAGAATTTGGGAGTGGACACAGCCGGGACAGCTGACCGCAGCCAACCAAAGGGTTATCCCACACCATATGACATCAAGCTCAGTAAGTAAAGCTGGGGAGGGAAGTTTGCCCAGGCTGTCTTTGCTTGAGGTCCGGTTAAGCATCAGTTTTTTTCTTGGTTTTTGTATTGTTGTTGGTGGTAGGGTTTGGGGATTTATTTTTTTTTTTCTTAAGAAACTGTATTTCAACCCACGATTTTTCTAGCTTTTGTCCTTCTAATTCTCTTCCCCATCCCACTGAGGGGGGTATTGACAAATTGGTTGTGTGGTGCTTAACTTCTTACCAGGATTAAACCACAACAACCTTTTATTTGGAGAAAAAAAAAAAAAAGTAACTGAGATGATTAAAAATTAAAATTTGTATATTACTGCAAAGCAGAATTATTGTTTTCCAGAACTACTCTTAGTAATAAAATTTTCTAGCTTATCTACAATCCTGAAATATTCTAAAATAAAAGTATCTTACTGCGATTGTTTACAGGAAGAAAAAAAAATAAGCTTAAAGTCTATTCTCCTAACAAAAACAATTTTAATGTCTTTCTACTCCAAAATACTCTACTAATGTGCAGGTGAAAAAGCAGATCATACATTTCTCCTCATCCTTTTAATAATAAGTACACCCCAATATGTCCAGTCACAGTTGACACAAGTGATAGCTGGATGATTACCCTAAAATAAGCAACTACCACACAGTCATAGAATGGTTTGGGTTGGAAGGGACCTTAAAGATCATCTAGTTCCAACCCCCCTGCCATGGGCAGGGACACCCTCCACTAGCCCAGGTTGCTCAAAGCCTCATCCAACATGGCCTTGAACACCTCCAGGGATGGGGATTCCACAACTTCCCTGGGCAACAGAACAATTTAAATTAAGACATAAAAATGCCAGATCCATGCCATTATAACACAATACAAATACAGATTTTTAAGCTGACACTAAGTATTAGCTATCTAATCCTGATAGAAATGCAGTTGTTAACAATTTAAAAAATATAGAAATAAAACTAAAAGAACAATAACAAAAAAGCCCTCAAGGTAAAATAAGAAACTATTAATTAAAACATTTTGGTTTTAATGTTTGAGATGGACAAATATGGTGTATGAGATATGTAATTTTGTCAATTATTATTTGCTATATTGCATGTTCTGGTCTTGTAGTACTTCTTTATTAGCCAGTCAAATGAATTTATTGTTGATATAGAGAGAGGCCATGATTAGAAAGTTATGGTTTTGGAAGCTGCAGATAAATCTCATGTTGAAGGTTTTACATAATTATATGAATCTATAATGGAAAAGTCCTTGTAGCAAAATTCATTATTTCTATTACAGTGGAAAAGTGCAAATAGACAGCATACAAGCTGTATCATCCAGATTAATTAGGAGAAAAAAATCTGTAAGGATATTCCGCTGCCTGCTAAGCAGGTACACAGTGCTACATTAGCTGAATAGAAACCTCTTGGATTAGCATGATGTGCAATATTATTTTGTCATACTTGGTTGACAGCAAAAGAAACAGAAATAATAAAATGGAGAACAAAAATCTACTCAAACAAATCCTTAACTGTCAGTGTTGAAACAGATCTCTGTAATGCTTTATTTTCTTTGCCATAAATCGTTTAACTAAAAGAAAGTAAAAATAAACGGTAATTAATTTAACTCTTTCTGTGGCACTTTCACGTGTCCAAACAGTAAGGAGCTGAAATTTAAACTATCAAGGTGCAAACAAAATACATATTTTTAAATTATCATAATTATTCCACTGGTAGAAATTAGCAAAGGATGTCTTAGATGGATTGTTTGAAATGTTTGTGTCTAAACTAGGTGTTGTAAATGTATGTCACAGTTTGACAAATGGCAAAAATATGAATCATTGGATGAAATCTATGAACTATTTTACAATGGGGTTAATGAATATAATACAAAATTTTGCCCTCACATTCTAAGAATCAGATCAGATGAATTGTTTGTGGGCTTTCGATATCATACTGATATGAAAATATTGTTTAATCAATAAAAAAAATTCAGTAGGCCTAGTGAATCAATAAACATAGAACAATGTTTTGCTTTACAATGCATCTTAATTAACAAAAAGCAAATCACAACGAGCATCTCTACTTAAACAGTCATGAGACAATTAAAAATATAGAGTACATTGTACTAAATAGACAAATATAAAATAGTGACAAATTCTGAAAGCATTTTGCAAAGATTATTGAAAACATTTTCATCCACTATTATTATGAAAATAAGTGAGAAAACAAAGTAGTATTTATTTATTGACAATCCAAAGGCACACGTATAATCTTGCAGGACATCTCTAAAAACACTTTTAAACAAAATCTTATTAAATTATTTTAAAATTAGGGCCACTAAGGAAGTGGATGTCATCAGCAACATGCAGCAGTTCAAACGGTTTGAATGATGGTTGTTTACAACATTCTCCTGAAAAATGCTTATGTCACACAAATAACAGGAATGGAAGTCAGTTCTCTGTGATTAAAAACAGTAAGAATGCACTTGGAAGAATAATATAAAAATGTTAATTGTCCCTCCTCAGATATACAACAGAGATATGGCAAACCAAAGTAAAGATGGGTTGTTCATCATGAAAATGGAGATGATTGGATGGTTGGACACTTAATGACATATGTTGATGAATCTTAATGAAAGCCAATCATATTGACAACAGATTTAGGCAAGCTAAATATTTTGCAATAAATATGTCTAAAGAAGACCTGAAGAAAATATCTTCCAGTGACACTGTGAGAGAAAAAAAAAGTACATTAAAAAAATTAGGTAAGTGTTGCTAAATGTTTCTATGTCTGACATAGATGTATATAATTCACCAGTGCCAAATAAAGAACATATAATAAAAAAAAAAAAGATGTGAAAGTGAGCTATTAATATCTTACATAGTTAAACTGTTGATACTTCCAATTACAAGATCTCGTTCACAGGTGTGGAATTGCATTGCCTCTTAAAACAACTAAGCTTAAGCAAGTTAGATGTGAGGAAAACCTCAATTTAGACATGCTAAAAAAAAGTAATGTTAACATTTATTTCATAGCTAAAAACCCTGAAGATTTCTTCTTTGTTAAGAGTCTTATATCTCAGGATATGCAAGTTCTGCACAGGTTTTGCAACTACCTTTTCTTATACTACGACAAAACACAGCAGAAGAAATAATAGGAAACTATCCATCTTTCATATGTATTTATTGTTTCTTTCATATTCCTCAAAGAAAAGCAAGAACTGCCCATCTCAATAATAGAGGGGAGTGGGAATGAAGAGAAATGACTGAGTTGTAGAAGCCTAAAGGAGAAAACCTTGTATTGAGGCTGGAAATTTTGAATTAAATGCTGGAACTGCCTATGTACAAGGTTTCAAATCTGCTGAAAAAAATGGATGAAAATTGGATTGTGATGAATGACATGAAATGTAGGAAATGCTTTGCAGTGTGGGTAAATCAAATTAGGATTGTTGTAAGAAGTGATTGAAATAAGGTGTCATATCTTAGCTTTAAGAACTCTCAATTAGCATTCTCAATAAAGTTATCCAAGGATAGTGTTTTTGAACGTATTAGTAAATTAAAACAAACAAACAAAAAATCACACAAAAAAAAATCTGTCTGAGGAGGAGCCCATAGGGGGGTGAAAAAAACTAGTGCTTATTCTATTTTTCTTAAATCTGTATAGTTCTATGGAGTTTTTCTATATCTCTACACTTATGTTGATCTGTATCTGTCTACATGTACATGTTTAATACTGGAAACTGTTAGTCCTTTGTGAAAGTGAAAAAAAGGTGGTGCAAGAATTTTCTTTGCTAATATTGGTAAATCATGAAATATATTACACCTCACCTACCCCAGAATCCTGAAGAAAAACCTGGGTGACTCCCTGTAACCATTCTCCTGAGGACTCCTCCTAACATCGTTTTTGTGACTTTTTGTTCAGTTGTTTCTAAAAACTATTTATAAAAGCACAGTCCCCTTGAAACAGCTTTTCTTTTGCACACTTTATAGAGTCTTCTTTCTTACTTGCATTGAATTAATGTATTGTTCTAACATCAGTGGTTCCTCTCTTGTACATACTTTGACTTTTTTGAACTTTAGCTGCTGTTGTCCCTAGTTGCTGCTTCAATAAACTTTTACATATACGGACCTGACAATTGTAAAAAAGGTTTTCGGGAAAAGACTACATTTTCATGCAAGGTGAATGTCGTTCTGTGGCATTTTTTCATGTCAGGGAAAATGGCGTTTTGGGTGGCCAGGCCTCTATTTAGCTCCTTGAATGATTCATCATAAATCATTCACTTTAGCCCACCGATTATTATTTTATTAATGATTTATTTATTTATTTTGTACAGCTCACTGAACTCCTACTGATTTCTCAGTATCTTTATGGAAATTTGATGCCCAGAGCTGAATACGCTGCTGCATGTTAAATCATGTCAGTACCTTAGAAAGAAAAGTTCTATTAGGCCTTTGCTTTATAAGGTAATGCATATGCAGTCCAAAATTTGTATTAACTTTTTTATTTTACTGCACCAATATTTCACATTGGAACCTGGTACCTAATTCACTGTCCAGTGTTCCCAGAGTTAATGCTTCCCAGGTTGTTACCTCCCTTTCAGTCTTTGTAGGGTTTGGTTTATGTCTTCACAGATTCCTGAGCTTACATTTTTTCAAGCTGAATCTCTTATTTTTCTGCCCATGTTGCTGATTTTTGAGTCCTCATTAGTGCTTGCAACTCTCCTAAATCTATCATTGTCAAATTTATAAATTTCCTTACTTGCTTTTTCTTGTTGAACACTAATAAAAATTTTATATCTGATTTCTGAGTCTTCAGTGTTTTTTTTCTCAAGTTGATACACGGAATTTGCAAATAGCATTTCAAACGTATTTTCCAGTTACTATTTCTCTAAAGAAATTGTAAATGCAAAAATTTATGAAAGATGGAAAATAAAGACTTTTTCTTATTCAGTTACTTGAACTGAAATCCAGGTTCAAAATTGCCACTGGCTTCAACAGAAGTAACATCACTACATACTGTATCACTGAGTAAAGAGAACATTTTGTGGGACTTTTTTATTTGTTTTGTTTTTAACATATGCATATTTTAAGAATGATGATTAATTTCATTTTATTGAAAATAAGAACACTTACCAGCTTTTTCTTTTACATAAATAGGCACCTACACACCCTCACACAGGCAGAATACATTATTTCAATAGTTTGCTGAGCTAGCTTTCTGTGGATTGCCCTACTTGGTTAGATGTTCTTGATAATAGATATCTTCAGCCTCAAGGGTTGTTCCTCTGTCGCCTTTAATGAACATAACAGATCTGTTCCTTAGCAAACATAAAATGGTTTTACAGAAATTAAGAGACTCATGACTATTTATACAAGCTGAAGCTTAATCACGCATATGGGTGACTGCATTCTGTTTCACATTTCTATGTGACAGAATTCTGGAGATGCTGCTCTCTACAGTATTAAATTCAGCACACTGTCATATTACTTTAAAATTAACGTCATACAATCATACATTAAGAGTAAAGCATTCTTCTCCACTGGGAAGAGGTATGTAAAATTTATTATTATATATAAGGAAGGCACTGTAAAAATTGTATATCTGAATCTCTGAATATCAGAATTATTCAAAAATTTTACATTGGGAATACAAACATTTGAGTACTATCTTAATTTTGATATATAGACATACCAGCATGTGCGTGTGAGTGTGTGATTTATCCTTATTGCATTAGTAATTTTCATCTTTTATTGTATGAATAATGCATGAACTTTATTTTCTTTGTGCTTTGTAATTCAGAAAACAATACCACAAAAATCACACCTCCAGATCCAGTCTCATTTGGATTGAACACATTAAATATTATTAGCTCAGAAATATAACAGCGATGAAATCATGTGGAGCTCATGGATTCCAACTGAGAATTGAATTGATATTTTGAGCAATATTACTAAATAAACATGTTCACTAGGTCTCTTATTTTTCCAGAAGTTAGGAAAATACAGAATTATAACATCTAAGCTGATTTATTTTTAACAAAATTTCCCATTAAAAAAAAAAATATGTGAATGGACAATGTAGTGAATTTCTTCTTGATTTAGAAAAAAAAATCAGTGAGTAGTGATCTCACCGTTGTTCATGTGAGATAAGTGACGCTCTAAGAAGACTGCCAGGAGAGTAAAAAAAGGTTGAGATTTAGAAATTTAGTAGTAGAATTATAACAATCTCTAAATGGAAAATATATTGCTAGAGTGAATAATTTATCATTTTCTGAACCTATCTTGAAGGATATATTTTCTCTATGAGACTGCTCTATTCCCAGTGAGAGCAGGAGCATTTGGATCTGTCCCTGTGTCATATCGCCTAGGGGTGTCTAAAGGTCAAAAGTACCTTGCAGAATGTGGAAGTTTTTGGAAAATGTGAACACATTTCTTCCCCAAACTCCTATGATGGGGGCTCTTGGCCCCAGACAACCCACAGGCAGCTCTCTGCCAAAGTTAGACCAGGGCTAGTGCAGGGATCTTCTGTTAGGGAGGCTGGAAACTATGTGCAGATATGCATTCTTTGGGGAGGCAACGAACACTAAAAAGACCTGTCAAGGCCACTACATCCAGCGACAGAGCCCATACCTGACAAGACCATGACACAGTTGGCCATCTCCAGCCTTCTAGCCTCCCTTGGAGGTCCTTCTCCTCAGGATACGTGTCTTGTGGTTTGTAGATACTGGTCCTAGGACATGGAAAGTCGTCTTCCTTGTTTATAACCTTCACTTTGAAACTAAATACATTGAAATACTTTTCAACTTTGCATGTGATCTCAGAAATCTGAATTAAAATTTAGTAGCTAAAGTTTTTTGAAGTGATTGAGCACAAGCCACCTTCTCATAAGCAAGAATATTACAGAAATAAGCTCTGAGAACAGATTAAACAGAACTTTCTAATTTTCAGTGCATAATAAACATGCACAAATATTGTTTTATGTAGAAAGACCCCAGTACACAAACTACTAAAATACCTCCTCTACAACCTGAGTCACTGAATAAAGATTAGATTGCCTGGAAAGAAAAGAGTGGACAATTTTCCGCATGGTTTTATGTTCTGAAATGTTTACTAGAAGACCAAAGCAATGTGTTTTGGGATGGCAAGCTGAAATTGCTAAGACAAGTAATGGAGAAGTTAATCACATGTGGACGGAAAGATGGCCTAAGGTTAGATGCAAAAACTGTGTTATGAAGTACTTACTGAGGTGAAAAGAATAAAAGAAGAGCCCTTCGGAGTTTTTTCTGGTATTTGGAGAGAGTATCCTTTATATGCAACTGGGGGATAGTCAGAAGAGTACCCTGTTTCTTTTTTTCTTGTTCTTTTTTTTTCTTTTTCTTTTTCTTTTTCTTTTTCTTTTTCTTTTTCTTTTTCTTTTTCTTTTTCTTTTTCTTTTTCTTTTTCTTTTTCTTTTTCTTTTTCTTTTTCTTTTTCTTTTTCTTTTTCTTTTTCTTTTTCTTTTTCTTTTTCTTTTTCTTTTTCTTTTTCTTTTTCTTTTTCTTTTTCTTTTTCTTTTTCTTTTTCTTTTTCTTTTTCTTTTTCTTTTTCTTTTTCTTTTTCTTTTTCTTTTTCTTTTTCTTTTTCTTTTTCTTTTTCTTTTTCTTTTTCTTTTTCTTTTTCTTTTTCTTTTTCTTTCTTTTTCTTTTTCTTTTTCTTTTTCTTTTTCTTTTTCTTTTCTCTTTGTACTTTTTTCTTTTCCTTTTCCTTTTTCTTTTTCCTTTTCTTATTTTTATTTCGCCCTCTTCCTTTTTATTTTCCTTTTCCTCTTCCTGTTCCTTTTTCTTTTCCCCTTTCATGCTTTTTCTTTTTTCTTCTTTTTCTTACTCTCTCCCCACCCCCCCTTCGTTGTACAGCATAGGATCCTTACCTACGAGTCAGTCTGAAATATCATTTTCACTTTTCTAGCAAAATTGGAGACTGTTCCAGTGATTATCTGCCATCTGTTGATTTCAGGGCTTCAATTGCTTTAGAATCCTCTGGAAGACAACTCTTTCTCGACAGAGGGTTGAATGTACATTCAAAGGTAGCTTCAGCTGAGCAAGTGCCCAGCTAATCCCCTTTGCACACAAGGACAAGGCTGCCACCAGCTCTAATTGATTCTGAAACGAATCTGTATAGAAAATTAGAAGGTTTCGTTTCCCATGTGAGTTTCAATAAAAAGCCAGGATGTAAGCCTGACAGCTGAATGAATTCAGAAATGAAAATCTGATAAGCAGCTTAAAATTGCACTTAAGTCCCAACATTATTTGAATGCTCTTGTTAATGGCACATTGTATATTGTCACCTAGCTAATTATCTCCGAAGATGAGTTCTTGCAGAGAAGATACTGCAGCCTTTCACAGCTTTTTCTCATCACGTATTTATTAAATTCCACCCTCCTCACCAGTAGCTGGAAGGCAGAAAGAAAGGATTAGGAGACAGCAGTTCCTCTGTGGCTGTCAGTTCACTGTGCCAAACTTCAAATATGAACTGTTGCACGTACTGTCACAGACATTTCCTTTACATCTTAATTTGCAAATGAGGAGCTGACATTTGTTATGCCTTGTATTTGCACACATTAAAAGCAAATGCTGTCACTGCTGGCTATTTTGTTTATCCCTTTGGAGACAGTGTATGGTCTATTTATAAATTTTCTTCAGATTTTTTTTTTAACTAACTGAAATAGTCATGAAGCTACATGTCTTCATATTTTATTCAGGAAGCCTATCTGCAGTTTATGAAGCATGCCCTGCATGCGACAGCTATTTAGAACAGTATCTTTAAATCTATTTTTGCTTTGCTCTTTTGCAATTTTTTGATATTCTTTCCTATTTTTTATGTTTCATGTAGATGGACTGATGAGTTTTTGGGTGCATACAGGTATCCCCCTCTTTTTCTCTGCTTCATATGTGTTTATATGCCTATCTGCAACCATACAAATAGTGGAGGGGTAGAAAGACTCTGCTGGAGGCAAAGACTGTTCTGTCCATCACATTATCAAAATTTACTATCAGATATAAACTGGACAAGAAGTGAAGACAGAAGAAGAAGAAGAAGAAGAAGAAGAAGAAGAGGAAATGCATGGAATGTTAATTAGAGGAAGGTATCGCTGAGCAAAATAAATTATTAGAGACAATGCTACTGGTATGCGGAATCATCATCTCAAATAAGAAAGTATCATTGAGGAGTAAAATCTGTAGGATTTCTACTTTTTGTTATTAATTACAAATTTCAAAATATTTACCTGCAGAATTAGCCTTATCTTTCTGCACTGACTTTGAGGAGACTTTTTTAAAAACAGTCTATGTTGACTGCCTTCAGCACTGAGAATTTCTTGAGGAATCACCAAGTCCTTTCTTCTTCCAGTTCTGCCTCGTACTTTGGGCATGATTCCTTTTAATTTTACTGAATAGTTAGTGCAACAAGGTGCAGAACTAGGACACTTTAGTTTGCTCTGAAAACATACACATCTTATCTGACCACAGACAAGATGGGTTTTTTTCCAGTACTCAAATGTGCATAAGAGTTGTCACTAAATCAGTATTTCTTTTCTTGCCTGACAAATGTAGATGCCTAGAAATGAAAGCAGAGCACCAAGAAAAGAATGACTGTCTTCTTGTGTCACATGATAATACAAGTCTATGTTGCTATATGTATTTAGATAACTAAATCAACTTCAGAGGCCCTACAGGTCTTTTCATGGGTTTTCCTGCAATCATGGGTCCATTGATTATATATCTTAATACTGTTAGAGTAAATGCTACTTGTTTGCTATTTCCAAACATTCCAGTCCATACTGCAAAGTTGAGCAGATTTTGAACTACCTGGACA